>NC_033798.1:42446209-42490672 GCF_001876935.1 Asparagus officinalis | reverse complement strand
TCGGTTTGTGCCGAGCTATGCTAAGGGACCTATAAGCAATTTTATATGCCTACACCTGGTATAACAGAGAATCCGTGAAGTAGTTTTCGACGCCTTTGAAGGGTTGTTTGTCGGCCACTACCGTCTTCACTCGCTCATAATTGTCCACATACTTCAGGCACTGGTGTAACGTGGACGGGACTATTCTGTTGCCATGGATCCACGGGCACCCTAGGAGTATGTTGTATGAAGGTTCGGCGTCGATGACGTAGCATGTCACCTCCGTCTTCATGTCGCCTATCCGACATTTCAGGCGGATTTTGCCGAGCGGCCGAGTCCCCGTGGCGTTAAAGCCGAAGATGGTGGTCGCAGTCGAGGAGAGGCTCTTTGGCGGTATCCCCAAGTGTTTGATCAACTTCAAGGGCATGATGCTCAGCGTTGACCCTGGATCGACCTGAATCCGATCTACTTTCGATGAGCCGACGTATCCTATGAAGTACAGCGGCCGGTCATGAGATGTGCTCTTGATGAGCATATCTTCAGGGGTGAAAGTGATGCACGGGACTCGTCTCTCAGAGACTTGGCAGCAAGTTGCACATCCCTGTTCTGCCTCCATTTCCTTCGAGAAATGGGTATAGAACGCCTCTGAGAACCGGAGGAGGTCGTACATGGTGATTCGCGCGGGAATGCTTTTCAGTTGCGCGAGCACGTTGAACCGGAAAGGCTGGCGGCTTGTGCTTGGTCCGTCCGGATTAGGAGGGGTTGCTGCGACTGGCCTCGTGGGAGGTCCTGCCAGGTTCTCCGCCCTCGCGGGATATTCTTTCGCGAATTCTTTCCCTGCTCTCGTGGCGAAGACGTTGGTGTCTTCTTCGGAGTCGGTCAGGGCAGTCATTGCCACATCATCTCTACCTAGGATGGCGAAGACAACGTTGCAGTGCATCCCCTTAGCCTCCTTGGAAGGTTGTGCAGTCCACTGCTCGTCATGGAGAAGGTCTGGGTGAACCCACATCACCTACCCCGATGGTAGAGTTTGTGGAACTAAACCCTTTCCCCGCTGGTTGTGAGGATCATCGTTAGTGATTTTCAAGACCGCCTTGGGGATAGGAATTACCCCCGCTGGGGCTTGAACCTCTGGGAGATCTGTCCCGAAGCTTAAAGTGATCATGTTTGTAGTCACTTGCTTTTGGACTTTCTCCTTCTTCAAAACCCCCGCGTCGTAGAGGGCCTGGAGCTTGTCCTTGAGGACGTAGCACTTGGTTGTGTGATGGCCAAGGAATCTGTGATATGCACAGTAACTTGGGTCACCGGTTTTGTCCACCTCCTCAGGCTTGGCGGCTTCTGGCAACTTAATCCGCCCACTCTTGAGCAGAGTGTCGAATGTCGCCACCACCTGATCCTCTTTGAAATCATATTGCCGCTGGGAGCGTGGTTCAAACTGCCTGGGTTTAGGCTTTTGAGCGGCCTTCGGCGCCGGGGCGGTGTCGACTGCCATGATCTCTTTTCCCCTCGACCGAGGCGGATTCTTTGGCGCAGCTGGTTCTGCTGCTCCCTTCTTGGACTGCGGCTCCTCGGCCTCCAGCCTCTTGATCATGTTTTCGACTTGCTCGCCTTGGTGAACAAGCTCTTTCCAAGTCCGGGTCTCTACTGCCCCGATCTTGGACAAGATATGGATCGACAGGTTGTTGCGGCACATCTCAATCAGTGTCGACTCGGAAACTTGGTCCCGACAGTGGACCGAGCGATTCCGAAATCTCTTCACGAAGTCGTTGACCGACTCTGACTTCTGCTGCTTCTCAGCAAGGAGTGTGGCCATTGACACTTCAGTGTCGTCGTCGAAGAAGCGGGCGAGGAAGAGCTTCTCAACGTCGGCCCAGGCCTTGATAGAGCCGGGCTCCAGTTTGCGGAACCATTCAAAGGCCACCCCCTTGAGGGTACCTATGAATAGTTGAGTGAGAATGGCGTCATTCCCCGTAAGAAATCCAGTCTGCGCCATGAAGTAGTAGATGTGCTGCGAGGGTGATCCCTTGCCATCAAACTGTACCAAGCTGATTGGCTTGAACTTTGCTGGGTATGGGACCGTGTCCCATTCGATAGGGTAGGGACGTACCACCCCCAGCTTGTTCATGTTTTGCTGAAGCTTCAGTGCGTTCAGTTGGTCCTGGAATTCGTCGAATCTTTTGTCGCGGGTGCTATCCGTGGTGTGCGACGTTCCTATCGATGTTTTGGAGGAGTAATCGGACTGTCGATCATCCTCCGTCTCAGCCGCTGGACGGTGAGGAGGTACCCACTCCTTGTCCCTAGTTTGCCGGGGTAAGGGACGTTGGGTCCTCTTCTTCTTCTTCTTCTTGTTCAGCAGTTGCTCCATCATTTCTCTTAGAGAGTCGATGGTCGCCTGCTGTTCCTCCAGCTTTTGAGCCATTGTCTGCTCGGTGTTGAGTTCGGTCATGTGCACTCTCGCCTGCGCGTCTTGACTTGAGCGCGAGGTCTGAGATGTGGCCGCCGTCGAATGAACCTCATCTTCACCGCAGGAGGGGGGTACCAGGGTAGAGTAATCAAACCCAATGCTTGCCCCCCTACGACTACGTGTTCGCTGGAATATGTCGTCCTGTCGGCGTCGAGCAAACCGAGTGTTAGGTCTTAGGACGGAGTCCGAGTCTGGCGAGTCGGAGAGTGCCGCCTTCCCCTTATCCATCATGTTAACTGTGGCGGATGCGAGCTCTAGGTCGTCGGCAGCGCGTCTTTTTTGGTGACGACGCCTTTGACGGGAGGGCCTTGGTCGAGAGGACTGTTAAGAAAGCCTCTCGAACACCGAAGGTTTCGCCGTTCCGACACATTGGCAGTCGGCGAGGACCGTGTGGATGAGTCTCTCGCAGTGGCACTGAGGATTCGCCTCATGTATAGTGCGTTTGCGAGTTAAGTATTCCCTGAGGTCTTCTGTGGGCGGTTGGTGACAACCCCCAGCTTCAGAAGAGTCGCTCGGGTGAGTGTACGGGAGATTTTTGAACGCGTTCTCCGATGCGCCTTGGGTGGAATGCTTTGGTGCTAGAGTTGGGCGATCTCGCCTTGACTGGCGAGTCTTCGCGTTTGAGCGAGCTCCAGTACGTAGGCGGGTTTCAACCCTCCGTTTGGAAGAGTGGGTTCGCGAGGAGTCGCCTACCCCTCTACCCTTACGTTTATCCGCCAAATGGCGAGGCTCGCCAGCCTTCGAGGATTCGCCTACTCGGGTAGGCTCACTCCTTGGAGTCCTCCTGGGCGGGCGTCTTTGCCTTCCTCGGTCGGCGCTCCTGTCTTGGAGGGCCTTCCGATGTCGGGCAGTTTGCCTTCTCGTCTAGCGTTTCTCGGGCCTGTACAATGATTCAGGCCATTATGAGAAACGGAGGTCGGGACCTCCTGTCTGACGAGCATTTGTCACCGCTGCTGGTTAACTCTCCCATCGAGGAGAGCATCACCGCGAGCAGTGACAGTGCAGTTTGTGCCGGAGTGAGCCGGCGTTTCCTTCGGGATAGGTGTCTGCGGGGATCGCTTGGCGACCCATTTGGCAGACCCTTGCCCCTTGCGCTCGATCTCCGGCTTGGCCTTGATCGATTGCAACGGAGTGGGTTCTTCTGATGGGACTCGGGTGAAACCCGCAGGTGTAGAGGCTTTTACCGTTTGAGGTCGGCCTTGGCGCACGACTCTGTGGCGCTTGCGGGATGCATTGCCACCAGAGGAGGAGGAAGACAAGTACTCTTCGTACTTGGCCTGGTCGAACTCAATTTCTAGGGACTCCACAGTCGTCCCGACAGCAACCTCATCAAACTGAGCCACCACCATTTCGTTCGATGAAACAGCTTCTCCCACTGTGGTCGCCATCTTCTGTAGGGTGAATATTTGATTTCCCGAAAAAAGGGAGTTTCGTTTGTATTTATAAGAAAGCTTATTACAAACTAATGATCAAATAGTTACAACAGAAGGTGGCTATAGGACGCTTCGCTCGATGCTCGTGTCGAGTCTGCTTCCCTTGGACCATTTGATCGAGGTTGCTGGAGAGCTTTAGTGCGCAGTAGAAGCTCGGGTCGAAAGAGCTCGGGTCTGCTTAGTTCGTCGGCGATCGGAGCTCTGAACTAGGCAGTGGTGCTGTAGCACAAGGGTTATGCGAACAGCTTGGTCTCAACTGCTTTTCTCCAAGTTTTTCGACCTCCCTCAAAGCTTGCTGGAAGAGGCTTTTAAATGGAAGAATGACAGCTTGACTTCTCCTTGAATTATGGGACGTGATCATACGTTGTTCGGAGACGTCCTGCTGTTCATTCGTACTGCCAGCGGTCATTCGAAGAGCTGTGCTCTGTATCACGTTTCGTAAGAGTGGGAAAGCCCCTCCTCGTATGCGTGACAGCGGCTGTCAGATGCTTGCGTGGATCTGACCAACCACCGAGCGCCGGCGGCTCTCGTCCCCTCTCTTGGACAACTGAGGTGAGCGCATTTATGAGGGCGCAGGCTGCTTTGACACCTGTCTGCTCACTTGTACCGTAGGCGGCTATTCGGCGGGCCTGGAGTACCGTGTCTTCTCTCTTCAGGCTAAGAGAGGCGTGAAAGCACGTTCCTGGCACTCGAGTGAGTTTGGACAGTTCGCTGAATGCTGGCGGATCCGTCTCCTAACTCAGACAGCCGAGGTGAGTCGCATTTATGACTGTTCAGGTCGACTCGATACCTGTCCAGTCCTTCGTACTGTGCGTGTTGTGAGCTGTCGCTTGACGGTCTTGAGTACTGTTCCCTCTCCCTTCGGGTCGAGAGAGATGGGAAGGCCCATCTCAGCACGTGGGGTAGCGGATACGGGCGTCCCTGAGGTTTGCAGGCGGATTCGACTTCGGACTCGGGCAGGCGAGTTGTGTGAAAGGCGAATTTTCGCTATCCCAATTAATTTCAAATCGTGCAGGTGAGCCGATCGTTAGGCGAACCTAGAACCGAGTACATTTAACGTCTACACGGTTTAGGCCCGTGCTAGAGAACTGAGCGTGCGAGTTCTTGAATTTCCTGTAAGCCCATGGAGGTATTTTTTACCGTCTACAGGTACGAACTCATTATCAAAGAAATTTCTATCGTCATCATGCCGGTCAGCTTCATCCATGGTTGGCTTTCCTTTCTTTTGTTGTGCAATAAACTTCTTCACATTTTTCTTTAAAAGTTCAGGATCTATTATGTCATCAGATCCCTCGAATCCTTTAGCTTTTTCATTAAGCCTACGGATCTCTTTCATAAAGGTTTGACAATACAATTTCTTTGAGTGCCTTAGTGCATGACATATTCTCTGATTTAGTTTAGCAGCATTTTTCCAGAATTTGAGCTGCTCCTCAAATGCTAACTCCTTAATCTCATCTTCCCTTTGAAAAGCATCATCAATAGTGTTTGATATAATCTGTAATTTATTAAAAAAGAAAACAGTTAACAGTTACCTATAAAGGTTAATAGGTAAAGGCCTACAATTAACACATACTACTTAAATCCAGACAAATACTGGATACATTTCACATATACGTAGTAATTATTAACATGCAATCAAGTAGCGTTAACATCATTTCATCAAAGTTAATAGTTCATTTGATATGCTTAATACTTAAAATGACAAACTTAATATACACTTGTTTAGATCTTACAAAACATATTTATGATCTCTTCTTTTCTTCCTTCTTTTCTTCTCCAGTGTTTTTCCTCCAATCTGCTTTCTTCTCCTAGATAACTTTTTTTAGAGAAGGTGGTATCTGATGCTTCTTTACTGGGAGTGGTGGAATCTATTTTCTTCTAATCCTCAATGAATCATCTTCCCACATATTTAGTCTTCTGAGTGGATATTTTTTAACCCATGGATCAAATTCAGTTATCGGTTTCTTTACTATATCAATGCTAGATTTTTTAGCTTTTGCAACAAGTGTGTCCTTTCAAAGAGATCCAGGCTTCTCTCCAATCATCACCCAGTTAGTGAGTGGTGGCTTGAATCTATTGCTCAGGGCATGTTTTTTAATCCATGTCATTTTGTAGTACCATAGTTGCAAACAAATTGTTCTAATTAATCAATTAATATGCACTACTAATATTTTTAACATGAATATAGTTAACAGAGCCAAACTGAAATATAGTTAACGCTAACCTCACAAATCTTAACACTAAGCTCAATATAATTAACATGAACCAGTTAACCTTAATTACGTCTACCTTTAGTTGACAGAATACATGTAAACATTCACATGCACAGGTTAACCATAACAATAAAAAAGTTAATACAATTTACAGGGATCAGAGGCATGCATCCAGGCACATATGAAACCCCTGGTTTGTTCAGACCTTCCTGGCAATCTTAATTCCTTTCTTCTCTTGGTCATAAATGTATTTTCCCCCAGGCCACATTCTTCACTTTTTTAATGCAATCAGCATATTTAAACAAGAGCCTAAGGATGCCTTGGACACTGCTGGGACACCAAATCATCAAACATTGATAAAGAATCTGCAGCAATCTAAAATCGTCAATATACTTCTTCTTTTTTGATTTAACAAGAGATTCTAGTAGCTCTTCCACATATCTTCGTATATTCTTTGGTGATTCTTTTTCATTTCTCGTAAATTGCTCAGCAAAATACTCCATCTAAATCCTTGTGTGAGGATCTCTATTGTTGTTAATTATTTTCTTATTAATTGGGAAACTAGTGTGTTCATGAACTCAGTCCAAATCAAAATTAACTATCTTTTTTCTCCTACTTTTGGCATCGGGCAGATCAAACGTCACTCCATCTCCTACATAGTGATTAAAAACAAGTTCAAGCGTGGGTCGATCTACTGCTGGGGGACCAAATATTACATAATGCTCAAATGTACACTCTTTGTATGCATCCCAATGACACTGCTCCATTCTCATTTCAAGTAATTTCATAAAATCATAATATGCGCTGAAACTAGTGGTAGGTCTAATTTCAGCAGCATCACCAGACTTTTTCCTATAATAAAATTTAACATTTAACATCAATCTATCTAAACTTAACATCCAACAACTAATAGTAACAACCAACAATGAAATGTAATAGCTATACAATACACATTAACAACCATTCACTAGACTTGTTATCGATCAATAAAACTTAACGCATAATGTGTGAAGTTAGGCATTAGATACCAATATCATCAACCAATGTCCAGAGTTAACAATTTATAAGAAACATTAGCAAGTTTAACAAAACATAACAGCTAGTCATTCATCTCTAACATTAATATGGTACATTTCACAGATCCAGACATATAGTTCACATTGCACCAACATTAATCTGTAACATCAATCTATCTAAATTGGAAAATTTAACGTCAACTTACTTCTTTGTGTATTTCTTTAATTCCTATTTTGAACTTAGAATTTTCCTTTTTCTTGGTAACCCCTTTTGCATGCACAACAGGGTTTGGGTGGCTTCATCAGTGTTGTCATTCCCTAATGATGACGCATGGGTGGACGAAGACTTGGAGAGGGAGGGGGAGGGGGATGAGAGAGTAGAGGGTCCATGATCGGTCTTAGAAGGCAAAGGGAGGTCTTTAAATTTCTTGGAAGGTGAGGGGGATCTTTACCAGTCGACGACTGCGAGGGGGGTCTTTAACGGTGGTCGAAGTCTAGGGGAGATCTTTACTGGTCGAGGACAGCAATGAGGGTCTTTAACGGTGGTCAAAGGCGAGTCGTACCGCTTGTCGTTTGTTGGCACAGGTTCCTGCTCTTGCAGTGGCAGAGGAGGATGGTGAACAACTTTGAATTCATCGTCTTTTCTCAATAAAGTTGGAGAATCTGGTTCGTCGTCGGTTTTTTGGCCATTTTCTACCGATTGTGACAAAACCCTACAGTGAAGATTGAGTGGAGATTTAGGATTTTGTCGACTACTGTTAACCATAGAGAGAGGGGGGAGAGAGAGAGAGAGAGAGAGAGAGAGAGAGAGGGGAGAGAGAGAGACTTGATTTGAGTTAGACAGTGGGCGCGCACGATTACCAAAATTAGGGCACTGTAGCTGTAACTGGTTAGGGGTAGAATAGGGTTTTAAAAAAATTCTCTCAAGTTGCTTAGTTGGCGGAGCTGAAATGAAATTTTACAATGTATTTTAGGCTTATACATGTGGGTAAAAGTACAAGGGGCTGGGGCACACAACTTTTTTAGATTTTGGGCCTTGAAGCAATTTTTCCAAAAATCTAATCACTTTCTTCAAATTAAAACATTTATAGGTACTTAAAGTAACATTAACTTTATATTGTCATTATGAAAAAAATATGCAATTAAAAACATTATTGAAACTTTCAATTTAAAATTAGTGGAGATACTGAATTGTAATAATATATAGCTTGAATAATATGTATAAATGAGTAATTCTGCTTAATCAAATGAGGGAGTAATTTTTCCATGTTATCTATATCTAATTTTCAATTTGTTTGTCTTTATATTTATGAAACAAGTACCCATTAAAAATATGATATAATAAAATGAATGGATGAAACAAATATTTCCACATCACCTTTTTCTACTTTCAAAAATAAATTTATTACTTATTACACTTTGTTTCACTTGTAAGCTATGTATATATGCTCTTTTACCTAAAGAAAAAGTGTTTTTCACACTTTGGACTCTACTTTCAGTTTGCCAAACACGCTCTAAGTTATATGAAAATGTTGCACTATGGAATTTGGTAGTGTTACTAGTTTTTAATCAATGGAAACTATTTTCTCTCAGGAGTATACTTGTAGGTTTCTCCCACATATGTATATAAGAATGAAAAAGATGTGTGTGTTTATACATAATGTTATCTGAGGTATTGCTAATATGAAAAACGTGTTGCCCTACAATTTAAATCATCAAATATCCTGATCATTTTTAACATGTTGAATGTAGGTCACGTCAATGACCCATAAATCTCGTTTGCTCGGTAAATAGCATACTCATAAAATAAAATTGAAAAATAATTGTGAATGACAAGGACATGTAGTCGCTTCCAAATAGATTCAAGTTTGAACCTGATGGACAAGGACATGTCATCTCGCGCAAGATCTCATTCTAACTATTTTGGTCCCTCCTGCTTATACTTGGTCGGACACTAGGAGAGAGATGGGGAAGTGGTAATCCTAGTGATCTTCCACTCTGCATGCTTACATAACACGTGTCTTGCATATGACATAAAATGTTGATTAGAATAAAGAAAAAACCAACAGATGATTTTGCTTGGCATATAATTGGATTTCTGTCCATAAATTCTAAAGCATCTAATGTTGCTATCATATCAAATGGACTAGTCACTAGCACATTCTTTTGTGCATTGTACGCATAACTATGTAACAAGTGATGCCATACACATGCGAAAGGAGGTGGGTTGTTTGCTTGTCCTGCCCAAATTAGTTGTAATTATTACTAATAATTCAAAAAAATAAAAGTATATCTGATACTTACCTTCTCTTTTCTGGAAGAGATGTTCATATACTTGCTTATTTCATTTATGGCTCGTTTGGTAGGTTTTAATTGGTTGCAACTGCAACTGCATATAAAAAGATCAATTTTGTCCAGTTACAAGTATTTGTTTCATTACAACTGGATATTGCAATTACAACTTAGTTTCAAACGCCCATCTAGTTGTAGCTTCTAACTTACATTTTTTTTGGTCAATGAAAAACTTTTATTCATTTCGCAAATGTGAACATTTATATACATCTAGATTCTCAGATTTTTAAGAATTCAATCAGAATACAAAAACATTGAACTTCTATGCCTATAAAAATTTATATTGAACTAATCCAATCAGCTATATTTCCAGCAATATTCGGAGAGTTTAGACATATTGTTAGAATGTCGACTTTGATCTTCTTAACCAAAATCTCCCCTGACTTGTGCTTCTGCTGAAAAATCCTCATATTCCGCTCATACCATAGATGATATATATAGTAGCTGATAGTGTCAATCTCTTAATATTTTGTTTTATACCTTTCTTTCTTAACTTTGTACAATACCAATCCAAGCGGGAATTCCAAGAACATGATCTCCATTTGAAATGAATTCAATCCATGATTTGATTCCATACTTCCTTGGAGAAAGAGCATTCAAAAAATAGGTGATCTCGGCTCTCTATGCACCAGTGCACAGCTTACATTGATTTGCACTCACAATACCTTTTCTTAATAACTTGTCTTGAGTTTGTAATCTGTTGTTTACAGCTAACCAATAAATAAATGAGTGCTTTGGATAGGATAAACCTCCCCAGACCATGTTATACCATGGAACTGTATTTGATGCAGGGGAGAGAGCTCTATATATTACAGCAATTTTGATTTTTGAGCTGTTAGAACTGGAGCTGATCATCTGTTTCAAGTTGTCAACACTACCACTAAGTTCCACACCTTTATCCCTAGCTTTCAAAAATTGCTTCCACATCCATGAGTCTCCCTTCTGACTTGCACTATTTTAAGCATAAGTTGCGCTTGCATATTTGTTACAACTAACCCAAATTAATAAAAAAAATTAAAATATCAAAATCATTATGTCACGTCCTGTGTCCCAGAATCGTATGGCGGATACGTGATTAGGCTAGGGAGCATATACAATTGGGCCAAACTACACCTAAAAATAAAAACTTAATCTTTCAAAAATACTATTTACATAATGATTTTAGAAAGCTTGAGCTCAACTTTTTATTTGGTTTGGTATCAACTCTTAAAAATATATATCTAAAGTTAGGAAATATGAAAAATATCATGCACACTGAACAAGGAAGGTGACAACACTAGATGATAGGATCTAACACACTCCAAGATATCGAACAGACCTAAGAATCTAGGACTCGGCTTTTCCCTAGCTGCAAAATGAATAACTCCTCAAGACGGTGAAATCTTCAGGAACACCATTTACTAGGACTCAACTTGATTTTTTCTATTGGATCACCATCTTCGGACCCAACATTCCCCCCCTCCCCCCTCCCGGTCCCAAAAAAAACTCATCCTAGTAAACTAGTGATTTGCATCTTTGGCCATACAACGCTTTGGGGCCATCTAAATACTAGACCAAAAATTAATGTTGTAAAACAACAATGCAAGTAAATATAAGACTCTCATGATCCTCCGAAATCAATCAGGCATGCCCTTAGCATGTCTCTAAAATCTAATAGTACACCCGGACTGGTTGTCAGTCTGAGTGTGGTACATTGAGCTGACACAAAGATGGGTGCCTAGCTAGGAGTGTAGCTTTTGCCAAAAGTGAGATAAAAATGGTATCCCTATCAAATACTATACTAAGTGAAACTCCATGAAGATGAATAGCCTTCTGTTTATATCTCTTTGCAAGCTGATCGGTAGGCTGCTCAACTCTAAATGGTAAGAAATGTATGGACTTGGTCAATTGATATGATGACCCAAACTACATTGTTACCCTTAGGACTTCTGAGTAACACATTCTTGAAATCCATGGTGCTCCCACTTTTACTGCGGAATGGATAACGGCTGCGCAGACCCCCCATAATCTCTAACATTCGGCCTTGACTTGCTGACAAGTCATGCACTCGAATACGAGCTTTGCAATTTCTCTTCATGCCTTCTCACTAAAATCTCTAGCAAAGGTCACGATACATCTTGGTACCACCTAGATGCATGACGTATACTGAGGAATGGGCTTCTATCAGAAGCTCCTCCTGGACATCTGTTAGGCGCCTAATGAAGCCAAGCACCAACACACCCAGCAGCCAATGTTGAAAAGGAAAAAGAAAACAAAATGGTGGGGCTCACTGCTACAGTAAAATATTAATATTTTATTGTGCATAGTGTTTTTTAAAAAAAACTATAAATAGGGCTCCAAATCCTTAAGGAAATCTCATCCCAGAAACAACTTCTTATATAAGAAGAGTGAGAGAGAAAAAACAGAGAGAGTTTCTCCTTATAAAGAGAGAGAGTTTGTAACTCCAGAGTTTTCTCCTCATAGTAGATTCTTCTATCCTTGCCCGTGGACGTAGGCAATCAAGTGCCGAACCACGTAAATCTGTGTGTCTATCATTTTACCTCTACTTTTGCTTTACTATTGCTGCGACCCTGCTCTATTGGGCCCCGGGTTTGTCACAACAAGTGGTATCAGAGCCAACTTAGGGTACTTGTATATATCTACTTATCGTATGCTCTGTGGCTGCCACCAAAGGTGGATCCTCCACATCAGAAAATAAGTTAGGTTATCACTTACCCTTTGGAGGTGACGGGTACTATTCACAAGTACGGTACTATTCACGGATACGGTTACTGTTCATAAATACAGTACTATTTACGTGAAATAGTAAGAAGTTACTGTTCGTGGTAGAAGCAATGGCGGCGAAGTTCAAGATCGAGAAATTCGACGGGAGTAATTTCTCACTGTGGAAGTTGAAAATAAAAGCTATCTTAAGAAAAGATAATTGCCTGGCAGCCATACACTCTGAGGATGGCGGAATCTACATCGATGACCGACCACATCAACACCCTAAACACACTGTTCTCCCAACTCACAACGTTGGGATATACAGTTGGTGCGAATGAACGTGCAGAACTTCTACTTCAGAGTCTACCTAACTCGTATGATCAACTCATCATCAACCTGACGAACAACGTCCTCACGGACAATCTAGTCTTCGACGATGTTGCAGCCGCTGTTCTGGAGGAAGAAAATCGGCGCAAGAATAAGGAAGACAGACAGACAAGTTCGCAGCAAACGGAGGCCTTGTCGGTGACGAGAGGAAGATCAACAGAACGTGGCTCCAGTGGGAGTCATGCCCATGGTAGATCGAAATCACAAAGTAAGAAGAATATCAAATGCTACAACTGTGGAAAAAGAGGGCACGTCAAATCGGAGTGTTGGCACAACAAGAATAGTGGAGATAAAAAGTCTTCAGAGCCATCAACATCTCAAGGATGCGTTGTCAGCACGTCAGAGGATGGTGAAATTCTATTCAGTGGAGCAACCACTGTTGATGAAGGCAGAAAGAAGTTTGCTGATGTCTGGCTTCTAGATTCAGCAGCCTCTTGGCACATGACCTCTCGGAGAGATTGGTTTCACAAATATGAACCTATCTCAGGAGGATCTGTATTCATGGGGAATGATCATGCCTTAGAGATTTGTGGTATTGGTACTATCAAAATCAAAATGTTTGATGGTATAATACGCACCATTCAAGATGTGCGACATGTGAAGGGTTTGAAGAAGAATCTATTGTCTTTGGGACAATTAGATGAGCTCGGGTGCAAGACTCTTATAGAAAATGGAGTCATGAAGATTGTTAGAGGGGCGCTTGTGGTGATAAAAGGAGAAAAGATAGCTACAAATCTGTACATGCTCAAGGGAGAGACTCTGCAGGAAGCTGATTCATGTGTGGCATCAACCAGCCGTGGAGAAGAACAAACCATGATGTGGCATCGCAAGCTAGGCCACATGTCAGAACGAGGCTTGAAGGTTCTCTCCGATCAGAAACTGCTTCCTGGACTTAATTCGGTAGCTCTTCCATTCTGCGAGCATTGTGTTACAAACAAGCAACATCGACTGAAGTTCAACACATCGAGTTCTAGAAGCAAGGCTATTCTGGAACTAGTTCATTCTGATATATGGCAAGCACCAGTTACATCCTTAGGAGGAGCAAAGTACTTTGTGTCCTTTATTGATGATTACTCCAGGAGATGTTGGGTGTATCCTATCAAGAAGAAGGCAGATGTGTTCTCAGTCTTTAAAGCCTACAAAGCGCGGGTCGAGCTTGAATCTGAGAAGAAGATCAAGTGCTTAAGGTCAGATAATGGAGGAGAATACACAGACGGTGAATTCCTAGCATTCTGCAAGCATGAAGGCATCAAAAGACAATTCAGTACGGCTTATACTCCTCAACAAAATGGAGTGGAGGAGCGGATGAACAGAACTCTGTTGGAAAGAACAAGAGCTATGTTGGCTACTGCAAATCTGGAAAAAGTCTTTTGGGCGGAAGCAGTAAAAACCGCCTGTTATGTGGTGAATCGATCTCCATCAACTGCAATACAATTGAAGACGCCGATGGAGATGTGGACTGGCAAGCCAGCTGATTATTCCAACCTTCATATATTTGGAAGTCCAGTGTACGTAATGTACAATGCCCAAGAAATTACAAAGCTGGATTCAAAATCCAGAAAATGCATATTCTTGGGGTATGCTGATGGAGTAAAGGGGTATCGCCTGTGGGATCCCACTACCCGCAAGGTTATCATCAGCATAGATGTAATCTTTATAGAGAACCAACTACAAAGTGAAGAGAAAGAAAGCAGTTCGAGGAAGGACTCAGAGACTGTAGCTGTTCAGGTAGAAGATAATCCGAATTCTTCTGAAGCGACACCAGAGCATGATGTACAAGAACAAGTCGAGGCCGAGGCTCCAGAAGTTCGAAGGTCAACTCGTGAGAGAAGACCACCGACTTGGCACTCGGAGTATATTACGGAGAGTAATGTTGCATACTGTCTTCTAACAGAAGATGGAGAGCCATCAACTTTTCATGAAGCTATAAATGACACAGATGCATCTTTGTGGATGGCAGCAATGCAGGAAGAAATTGAAGCTCTCCATAAGAACAAGACTTAGGAACTTGTGTCACTGCCACAAGGAAAAAAGACCATTGGAAACAAATGGGTCTACAAGATCAAGCGAAATGGCGATGATCAAGTGGAGCGGTATCATGCTAGATTGGTGGTAAAAGGATATGCTCAGAAAGAAGGTATTGATTTTAATAAAATATTTTCTCCTGTAGTTCGACTAACAACAGTCCGAATTGTCCTGACTATGAGCGCTATATTTGACCTACATCTAGAACAGCTAGATGTGAAAACAACATTTCTTCATGGAGATCTTGAAGAAGAAATTTACATGCTCCAACCAGAAGGTTTTGAAGAAAAAGGAAAAGAGAACTTGATTTGCAGATTGAACAAATCTCTGTACGGTCTAAAGCAGGCGCCGATGTGTTGGTACAAGAGATTTGATTCATTCATCATGAGCCTTGGATACAACAGACTTAATTCAGACCCTTGTGCATATTTCAAGAGGTTTGGTGAAAATAACTTTGTTATCTTATTGTTGTATGTTGACGACATGTTGGTTGCAGGCCCCAACAAAGATCGTATCCAAGAATTAAAGGCTCAGTTGGCTAGGGAATTTGAAATGAAGGATTTAGGATCTGCAAACAAGATTCTAGGGATGCAAATTTACCGAGACAGAGTTAATAGGAAGATTTGGCTTTCTCAGAAGAATTATTTGAAGAAAATCTTGCGGCGTTTTAACATGCAAGATTGTAAGTCAATTTCTACCCCACTTCCTGTTAATTTCAAGTTATCCTCCAGTATGAGTCCTAGCAGTGAAGAAGAGAGGATGGAGATGGCTCGAGTACCGTATGCATCAGCAGTGGGAAGCTTAATATTCGCGATGATTTGTACAAGACCAGACATTGCACAAGCAGTTGGAGTGGTTAGTCGATACATGGAGAATCCTGGTAAAGAGCATTGGAATGCTGTAAAGAGGGTTCTAAGATACATTCAAGGAACCTCAAATGTTGCATTATGTTATGGGGGATCTGATTTTATTGTCAGTGGATATGTTGATTCTGATTATGCAGGTGATCGTGATAATAGCAAATCCACCACAGGTTATGTGTTTGCACTTGCTGACGGAGCTGTAAGCTGGGTTTCAAAACTGCAGTCAGTTGTGGCTACTTCAACAACAGAAGCAGAGTATGTAGCAGCTACACAAGCTAGTAAAGAAGCGATGTGGTTGAAGATGGTGCTGGAGGAACTCGGCTATGAACAAAAGAAGATTTCTCTATTTTGTGACAGTCAGAGTGCTTTGCATTTGGCAAGAAATCCAGCCTTTCATTCAAAGACCAAGCACATTCGAGTTCAGTATCACTTCGTTCGTGAGAAAGTGGAAGAAGGAACAGTGGATATGCAGAAAATTCACACCAAAGACAACCTAGCAGATTTTTTGACCAAAGCAGTCAGTACTGACAAATTTATTTGGTGTCGATCCTCTTGTGGTCTGATGGAGACGTAAGCAACATGAAGATGGCAAGATAGAAAGAATGGTGTGAAGATATGATTGATGCTCAATCAAATCTTCAAGTGGGACAATCAAGTGCCGAACCACGTAAATCTGTGTGTCTATCATTTTATCTCTACTTTTGCTTTACTATTGCTACGACCCTACTCTATTGGGCGCCGGGTTTGTCACAACAACATCTCCCTACGGTCCTACACATTAGCATTCCATCTTCCTGAATGCGTAAGTATGTCCTCTTTCCATCATCAACAAACTTCTTTAACTCCTGGACCCTCTCCTCACTAGGTTGCTCTACCCGAATCCTTTCCACTAGATTAGAATCAATTTGGATCGCCATCAATTGTCATTCGACACTTAGAGGCGACACTTCAATCTACAACTAGGAGAATTCTGTGGTAAATCTACCTCAGATGTCAACATCCTCAGCTCTAAGTGCCAGGTACCACATTAACCTCCTCTATCTCATGTTACGCTCCTTCTCGGTGAATATGTACTTCAAGCCCTTATGGTCGATGAAGACCTCAAATCATTCACCTATATAATGTCTCAAAATCTTTAGGGCAAAGATAATAACAACCAACTCCAAATTATGCCACCCATGAAACTTCAACTAACTTGAGGTGCAAACAATCACCTTATCGTGCTACATCAATATACATCCAAAGTCCATTGTTTGATGCATCACTATGAACGACATGACCTTTTGATCCATTAGGGATGACTAGGATAGGGATAATAGTCAATATTGTTTCTCTAAATTTTAAAATTTTAAGCGATATTATTTTCTTAGAAAATTAATTCTTTATAAAATATTTTGTAAATATAATTTTCAAAAGTATAATATTCTAAAAATTTATTTTGTAAAAAATAATTTTTAAAATTTTTGAAAATAATATAACTTTTTCGTAAAATAAAATTTCGAAAATAATATTTTGTAAAATTTTATTTTCTCAAAATTTTATTTTTAATATATTATTATTTATTGTAAAAACTATTATTTTTAGAAAAATATTATTCTCCCACGTTTATTATTTTTAAAAATAAATATCGCTTTCTAAATAATTAACTATATCAAAAAATTTATTTGTTTTCCAAAAATATTAATTTTCAAAAAATATTTACTTTTTAACCTATATTCTTTTTTCAACAATATGATTTTAGAAAGGTTTGAAAAAGTAAGATAAGCATGTTTTTAAAAATAAATAATATAAATATATAAATTTAACTAATAATTATTTTTAAAATTTTAAAGGTGAAAAACAAAGTTGCATACGAAAAGTTACATATAGTACCAAACAACTGAAACTTCATGTCCTGCAATAAAAATAAAGTCATATATCTATCACAAGGCGAGTGCTATAAATTTATGGGAACTTTGGGGTTAGGTAGAGATATAGGTTTAGCCAATTGCCATGCTTGGAAACATTTTCTTACTTTGAAGTCCAATCACTAAGCTGTCAATACATTATCTTTTAGGTTAATTGGAAGAGAAAGTGGAAACCTTGCTGTGTTGTGGGCAATGGCAATTCAAAGGTGATTGTTTACTTTCCAAATATAAACTATTTGAATAAAATGAATAAATAAAGAAAAGTTTACACTAATTCAATACAAACATGTTTCGTGCTATGTATCATAATACTTTTGAGATATCACTAATAAAATGAATAAATAAAGTCATCTTCTTCAATTAAGATGCCTCTTAATGCTATGCATCATAATACTTTTGAGGAAATTGCGGAAAATTGTGGAGTTACGTTGCATTCTGATTCCATAGCAAAGTTTAAAGAAAAGGAGATTGACAGAGTTGCTTCAGGCTGTTAAGTTTTAAGATATCGGAGTCGTATAGGAGGTTCTTGTTATCTTTCTTTCAATGAAATTTGCATCTTGGAATATTCGTGGTCTTAATGACCCAAACAAAAGATTTCTAGTTAAAGATTTTGTTCTTCGTCAGTCAATTGACGTCATTGGTATCCAAGAATCTAAGCTTTGTAAACCAAATGCTAGAAAGCTTCGTTCTATAGGTGGTAATCGTTTGACACACTGGTCTATCTTAGATTCTTCTGAATCCAGAGGCGGAATCATAGTTGGTTGGTCAAATTCTTTCAAGTTGATTAGTTCATATGTGGGTATCTTCTCCGTTTCTGTATCCTTGATTCATATAACCTCCAATTGGCACTTTACTTTCACTAATGTATATGCTCCAATTGATAGAGAGGATAAGGAGGTTTGTTGGTGGGAGCTTAATAGGGTTCGCAAATTGTTTGATGGACCTTGGATTATTTGTGGTGACTTCAATGCAACTTTGTGCTTAGAAGAGAGAAATGGTAATGGGGGTTCTCTTCGTGATATCAATTCTTTTCGTAAATTTGTTTCATCTACTTCTCTTATTGATCTTCCTCTTTCTGGCCGGTCTTTTACTTGGTCCAATAAGCGCCAAAACCCAGCTTTGGCGAGACTAGATAGATTCTTAATAAGTGCGGAATGGGATAGAAAATATCCCCTCAGTTTACAATTCTCTCCGCCTTTTTCAGGCTCAGATCATATTCCCCTTGTTCTTGATAGTGGGGGTATCCAACCAAAATCTCCTCTCTTTAGATTTGAAAAGAGTTGGTTTCATAATAGTAGTTTTGTACCTTTTGTTGAAGCAGCTTGGAAATCCTTTCATTGCAAAGGAAACCCCGTTGACATTTTCATCAATAAACTCAATCTGTTAAAGAGAAGAATAAAGTGGTGGAGAAAACATGTTTATGGATCTTTATTCATTAGGAAAACTGACTTATTAAACAAGATTAATTCTCTTGATCTTATCGAAGAAGAAAGACCTTTATCTTCTGCTGAGTTGAATGAGAGGATTTCATTACAATCTAGTTTTTCTTCTATTATTAAAGAGGAGGAAGCCTATTGGTTGCAAAGATCCCGCATACAGTGGTTGCAAGAGGGAGATGCAAATACTACTTTTTTTCATAGAACAGCTTCCAATCACAAAAGATCCAACCATATTGCCTCTATCTCCCATTTGGATTCTGAAATCACAGACAATGAGGGAATTACTAAGGCTTTTTATGATTATTATCTTCATCTTTTTGGTCAGGAAAATTCTAATAGCCTTTCTGTTGATTGGGCCTTTCTGTACCCTGATCAAATTTTTAATCTTTCTCATCTGGAGGCATCTTTTTCTGAAGAGGAAGTTAAACATGCTGTCTTTAGCATGAATCCAAACAAGGCACCTGGTCCAGACGGTTTTTCCTTACTTTTTTATCAAACTTTTTGGGACCTAATTAAATCAGATTTGATTGCTCTTATTAATTTTTTGGGAGATAATCCTTCATCCCTTCAAAGAGTGAATAGAGTCCTCATCACTCTCATCCCAAAATCTAAAGACATTCCCACAGTTAAAGATTTTAGGCCTATCAGTTTGATCAATTGCATTTTCAAAATTTTTACTAAAGCTCTTGCAATCAGATTGGCACCTATTATGCAAGATTTGATTGCTCCCTCTCAGTCAGCATTTCAAAAAGGCAGATCTACTCTTGATTCTATTCTTATTGCCAATGAGATGATACACTTCTGCTCTAAGAGGAAAAAGGAAGTTGCTATGGTTAAAATTGACTTTGCGAAGGCTTTTGATTCTATA
The DNA here is from genome assembly GCF_001876935.1 of Asparagus officinalis. NCBI lineage: Eukaryota > Viridiplantae > Streptophyta > Magnoliopsida > Asparagales > Asparagaceae > Asparagus > Asparagus officinalis. The sequence continues at coordinate 42,471,020 of NC_033798.1, read as the reverse complement.
AGCTGGAATTTTCTTATCAATTTGCTTAAAGCTAGAGGTTTTGGGGACAAGTGGTGCTCTTGGATTTACTACATTGTTTCAACTTCAAATTGTTCAGTGCTTGTTAATGGTTCTCCCTCAAAATCTTTTACATGCAAAAGAGGTCTTAAACAAGGAGACCCTCTCTCTCCCTTGCTGTTTAACTTATCAGTAGATGTTTTGAGTAGAATGATTATGTATAACGTGGATGAAGGTTTGCTATCCAGTCTTCAAATCAGAGAACCCCTCAACCATATTAGGATCTTGCAATTTGCCGATGATACTTTGCTCTTTGTCAGAAGCACACTTAAAGACATTAGCGCTTTGAAGGCTATTTTATACATTTTCGAAGACATTTCAGGTTTGGGCATCAATTATTCAAAATCATCCCTCTTATATTTTGGTAATATTCAAAATAGAGGCTTATCTTTATCATCAGCCCTCAACTGCAAATTTGATAGTCTTCCTATCAAATATCTAGGTCTTCCTTTGAGAAGAGGTAAACTATCAAAATCAGACTGGCAACCCTTGTTGAACAATCTGCATCATAAACTTGCTTCTTGGAAGTGCAACTGTTTGTCCTATGGAGGAAGATTGGTTTTGCTAAACTCTGTTCTTACCTCAATACCTCTATACTTTATGTCTTTTTACAAATTACCAGGATGGTTGATCAAAGAAGTTGACAAAATCAGAAGAAACTTCCTTTGGTCAGGTAAATCAGTTTCTAAACCTTTCAAATGCCTGGTCAATTGGAAAAGGGTTTGCATGAATAAATTAGAAGGAGGTTTGGGAGTGAAAGATCTCAAAACTTTTAATATCTCTCTTCTTTCAAAATGGCTATGGAAATGTCTTGATAGAGATTCTTATATTGGTGCATTCCTTTACCATCTATATGTCAGAAAAGGTTCTTCTTTGCAATCTGTTGCTTCAAAAGCTTCTAACTCTCTAGTGTGGAATGATATCATTTCAAATAAATATGTGTTCTTACAACTTCTATCATGGTCTCTTGGTTCTGGGGATAAAATCAGATTTTGGGAGGATAAATGGATTGGTAAGAATTCCCTTTCCAGTTTATATCCATCCTTATACTCTCTAGCCTGGTCTAACAATGTCTCTATTCGTAGTCAAGGAAATCTCCAAAACAACAATTGGCATTGGCACCCCCTCTTGAAGCGTAGCATTACATCAGTACCACATTCTGTCAAACTGGATTTCATGAATTGTATTGGTATGCACAAAATTTCGAATCAGGTGGATATTCCATTATGGTCCTTAACATCGAATGGCCTCTTCTCTGTTAAATCCCTTTATGACTTTTTAATTTCCAGAGGCATTAAATCATCCACATATAGTATTGTTTGGAATCCTCTCTTACCAAGCAAGATTCAAATCTTCACATGGCTTTTATCTATGAATCGTCTACATACTAAAGACAATCTCCTGAAAAAAGGTTGGCAAGGTGATCCTTTGTGCGTTTTCTGTAAATCTAATCCTGAAACTGCAGAGCACATTTTCTTTTCGTGCAATTTTGCATCTAATGTATGGAAACATTTCAGTGATTACCATCTGCCTTTTACATGGCCATACTCTCTAGAGGATCTTATGCTATATATTGCATCTCTGGATAAAAAGGAGGGAATTCTATGGAAATGTATTTTTCCTATAGTATGCTGGTTTATATGGTCTTCAAGGAACAAATTTGTATTTGAAGAAGCTTCTTTCTCTGTTAGATATATCATTAATTCTACCATCTCTTATTTATATGAATGGTCAGGAGCAGGAAGAAGAAAGGATGATCTGTGTTTGGCTAAAGCCTTACAAGAAAGACCTGTTCCACGGCAAGGAGATTAACATCTACATTTCTGTAGAAGAAGGATGGCGCTGAAGCTTAGAGTAGTGTTATATCAGCTTCTTTCCTAGAGACATATCATTATCTTTTTGTAGCTTCTGATGTAGCTGTGTATATATCAGCTTTTGTTTTTATTTTGTTAAATTAGTTTATAGAAAACTTAATTTCTCTTGATCAAATGTATGGCTGGCTTTGGTTCTTACCTATATCCATGTCAACGGTGAATGACGGCAAGGCCCTCTCTTCATCTTCATGAATGTTTGTAAGAAGAAGGTCCTACATCCCTAACAAGAGAAATTATTTTTTCTATCTACTAATCTCTATGGATACAATTCGTATCTTGCTTTTGTAAACATACTTTTGGTTTTAATGAACAGGGTATAACCCTTGTTTTTTTAGTCAAAAAAAAAAAAAATGTTTCGTGCTATGTATTTATAATAGTACAACGAGCATATTTTTATTATTAAAATCAAGATGGTTTTGCAGTTTTAGACTCGAAGGCAAGGAAGTTGTTCAATTAATAGTCCTATCTCGTACTACATAAAGGAAAGTCAAAAGCAAACCGGGACCTAATTTTTAACATCACTTTTTTTTTTAATGGGACAACCTAACCTATCTTTTTTTGGCGGTATTATGATCATGTTTCATCCAATTATAACGTAGTGGAAATTGTTGCTTTGACATGGACTAGTCATCACATCACTTAAAAGAGCGCACGAGAAAAAGAATATTATTCTTTTTGGACAGCGGTGCCGTACAGACCAATCATATTTTGATATTTGTTTCATCCCTTCGGTGCTAAATATTATTCTTGTATAAGACTACAACTAGCAAATAAAATTAGTGTTATGATTGTGTTTTATCTTTGTGTCTCACATGTCTCTCTTAGGAGATGGAGGGAATTTTATATATCTACTCAGCAGTACTTAGTTTAGCGGTAACTGAAGATTTCTCCATAATGCAAGCAAAAGGAAACTAATGATACCAAATGCTTGAATATGATACACACACACCTGTAAAAAACAAAGCATTCTAGACGGAATTTTCCGTCTAGAATAACCATATTTCCGTCTAAATTGATCATAACCTTGACAGAATTCCGTCTAGGATGTTGGTCTAATAAGTTTTCGTCGAGAATGTGTCATTCTAGACCGAATTCCGTCTAAAAAAACCATCCTAGACGAAAATGCATCCTAATTAAACAGAACAAAATACCGTCTAGTATATTTCTAGACGGAAAAAACAACCGTCTAGGATAATCCTAGAAGGAGATTCAGTCTAAAAAGTATTCTAGACGAAATTTCTCATCTAGGATGTTCATCCTAGACGAGAAATTCCATCTAGGATACATCTTAGTATCCTAGACAAAATTTCAATCTAGGATGAGCATCCTAGACGGAAATTCCGTCTAGGATGTAGTAATTATTTAAAATATATATATAATAAATAATATTTGCTCCTATATGACCACACTAATCCACTTGATTATCAACAATATCTAATTACAAACACCAATACAATTCTCCTCAACAATAATACAAATTGTAAAACTTTACAAAAATGAGTATATTATTGAATGTCACAAAAATTGAAAGTACAAGTATTAGTGTAATTCTCCTAAAAATGAGAAAAAAGATAGCATACAAGTGAAGACAAAGGTCCAACTGCTGAACTTCGAACAGAGCATTTAATAAACTAGATAGCAAGAATCCTATCGAGTCCAACGAACTAATAGGAGAACAACCTATATATCCCCAAACAGAGCTTACTTGATCTTCTTCTTTGGCCTTAGCTGCAAAACGATAAAATGGAAACGCCCCGTGAATCAATTTTTCCCTTTAAAAAACTTAGGAAAGAAACATGAAGTTATAACAAGAAAACAACTAAAAAGAGATGGTAAATCACTTTTAATGTAAGAACCAAGGGGGGAAAATAAGGTTGAAACCCTAGCATGTATGTGAGCATAAAACTAACTAAAAAGAGGATATGTAAACTCAATCCACCTGATGAAATCAGAGAAATGAACAAGACGGGGAAAAAAGAACCTGATTGCTGTGGCCACATTTCTTCTTGCGGCAGTTAACGGCTCTTGGATACAAGCGAGCATAGCACCTAACAAAGATGTGCAAGACAATTATAACACACGCGCGCGCACACGCACACGAAAAAAAAAAAAGTGAGAATAAGACAATAGTCTGGACCCAGACCATCTCAATCTTACCGTGTAAAGGAAAATACTTGCAATAAATCGATAAATCATTAATAACATTGGCACTAAACAAAAGAGAAACTGCTGAATTGGGCATGAAATATATTTTTAAAAAAACTCAAGAGATCATGTCGCTAAATAATACCAACATGTTTAACTAAGCAACTCATGTAAAAAATACTAATGATTAAACAAATAAAAAGAAAATAAATTAGCATCCAAGGAGAAAGAGATCAAAATCGTCTTTGATTCCCCCCCTCCCCCTCGCATAGACTTACCATCTAAACAAAGAAGACTTAGTTAATGTTAACTAGTAAATTAAAGTTCACACTTGTTCCATTGTTTTTGCATTTCCCTTCAATGGAAAATTGAACATCAGTTGGGTATATTATTGGATTTAAATCTAATTAAATCTAATTGTGAGCACATATGTTTATCAGTGTGTATTGCTATCCTTAAGGATAACCCGTATAAAGTGATCAATCAATTTGGATTAATGGATATTTAAATAAATCATGAGCTAAATGTGCAGATACCAGGTTGTACTTATAATTTGATGAGGGGCCAAATTATAAATGTACAACACACACATATATATATATATATGGGGTTATGGTCCCTAATCTAGGGTTAACAAACTCAATTCTCTTATCCTCATCTAAAGAGAAACTAAGGAGAAACCCTAAGATTAGAAGATCATCAAAACCCAAATCAGATCAGTGCAAATCCTAGCAATTGATTCAGGTATAACTTCCGCTCTTGTTGTTGTTTAATCTCTATGATTTAATCACGATTAAAACCTACTAGTGGTATCAGAGCCACCCGTGATTAATTCTTAGGGGTTTAAGATTTTAAAAAATTGTGTTTTTTTATCTTAATCTGCGGTTTTTTCAAAACTGTTCACAGATGAACAGTAAAAAGTTTATTTTTTGTTTGGTTTTTCTTTCGATTTTTGGATTTGCTGCACTCATGAACTGTAAAGTTCACTTCTTTTAGGTTCGGTTCCATTTTGGATGTTTGGATCTTAAATGGATTCAAGTTTCGGATCTGGATTGAGTTCAAAATTGACAGAAAAAAAAGGTTTTTATTTTGGTTTGTCGTCGTTCTCCAATTGCTCGCCAGAGATGTATCGACAGCAGCCCCACTGTCAAATGAAGACAGCGGCGGCGACGATTTTCACAACGAAACCCTAAGGGGTGTTCGTTGCTACAGCCCAAGCGGCAGCGGCGTTTCAGATCTAAACCCTAACGGGTGAAAGAAAATTAGGGCTTGAGGACTTACCAGTTCTTAGACGAACTTCAGGTTGCTCGAGTTTCGAACTTCAGCGAACTTCGGTTCGATTCAGCGAACTTCGGTTTGCTTCTGACAAACCTCGTTTTCGATTCAGCTTTGTTGAAGGCTTCTGACGAACTTTAGTTTGATTCCAGCAAACTTTGGTTTGCTGTCGAACCTCATGTTCGAAGCTTCAGTCGAACCTCATGTTCGAATTTCAGTCGAACCTCGTGTTCGAATTTCAGCCGAACCTCGTGTTCGAATTTCAACCGAACCCCGTGTTCGGAATCAGGTGAACCCCGTGTTCGGAATCAGGTGAACCGTGGGTTCAACTCAAGCGAGCTTCGGCTCGACTCAGGTGTTGTCGATGTTCGTTGTAGGCGAGCTCGATGTTCGGATCTCAGGAGAGCCTCAATCCTTCGAAGTTCAAGCGAGCCTCGTGCTCGTTCTCAGGTGAGCCTCGTGCTCAACTTAGGCGAGCCTCGTGCTCGATTCAATTGAGCCTCGTGCTCGTTCTCAGGTGATCCTCGTGCTCAATTCAGACGAACCTTGTGTTCGATGTCAACTGAACTTTGTGTTCTAAGTCGAGCGAGCTTCGTGTTCGCTATGGTCGAGCATCGACTTCTCCTCTGGCGAGCTTCGAGTGGGGTTCGCTTCAGGCGAGATCGGCTGAGTTTCAATTTTGGGCATGCTTGAATTTCTTTTCCCGTCGGGTGAAAGAAGAAGGATGCGTGTGAATTTTTAGTTAGGGCACAGATCAAGCCCTTTCTTAAACAACTAAGCTGTTTTTTGGGCCTTTAACAAAATGAGGTTTTGTTATTGGTTATGGGCCTGTAGTTGGGCCAACAATTATTCAAGCTATGGATTAATTGATTTTATCAATTAAATCCTATATTATGGGCCTTATTAAGTTATGGGCTCATTTTTGCATGCTTAATTTAATTAATTAAGTCATGAGGCCCTAATTAAGCTATGAAAATTTAAATTAAATTGTTTAATTTAAATTAAATTTGGTAGTTAATCAATTATTTAATTCAAATAATATGACATTAAGGTATTATATTTGTCTCTCATTCTAAATGATTGATTGAAACAAGAAGTTACCAAAGTAACCTCTATTGTGTAAACTGTTCATGAGGGATGTTAGATGGTTATGTGTAAGCTTTCATGTAAATATTTAATCAGCACAAATGAAGGTTAATATTTATTTAGATTGCATACGCATTTGCGATGATAAACACGTGACAATTATAAGGTTTACATGTAGATAATGAATCGATCCAAAGATAGTTTTATTATTTGAGTATTTGACATGAGTTATTGTCAGTGTTTGATCATTGCAACAAGGTATCACTTACAAATTAATATTACTGTCCAAAGACTTGATATTAATGTTGTGCCAAATATCTTAAGATAGGAATTGTCATTATTTAAATTTTATTGATTACTAATTATGGTTAATAATGTGAGTATCTTTTATTTATTTCAGTTAATGCATCTGCTGCAACAATTTCTGCTAACATCAACTCAATTCCCATACATAATGGGACTAATTTCAAGGTTTGGAAAGAGAACATATTAATTGTTCTTAGCTGCATGGATCTAGACCTTGCATTAAGAATTGAACAACCCCAACCTCTCAATGAGGATATCACTCCTGATGTTAAGAAGGAGTATGAGAAATTAGAGCGTTCAAATCGCATGAGTCTTATGATCATTAAGCGCGTCGTTCCGGAAGCCTTCAGGGGCATAAAATCCGAAGGGATTACTAAGGCTAAAGATTTCTGTTTGTGGAAAATTTGTAGTAAAAGAAATGAAGGAAAATTGATTTGTATTCCTTTAATCTCAGTTATAATTGGATTTCATGATTATAAAAGAGAGGAGAATGAATTTGATTCTCCCATTTGTTTAATTCTGGGTTCTTCACGGTGGCGATGGAGTACCTCCCTCGAATGTTCGCATCGAGTTTGCTCTCCGTTGACGATCTGCACATCTTGATTCACTGGAACGGTATCTCCTCCTCACAATTTGACATTGTGGAGAACTCTGAACGAGTTTAAAACTCTATGAAAGAGTTGATTTAACCAAAATCGGTCTATAAGCTAAGGATGAAGAAAGCTCCTGTTGCTGATCTCCAAAGCTCCAGCAATCCCCCCCAAAGATCTCTTCTTTGCTGCCAAAAAGAAGGATGAAAGATCCAGCCCCGAACTAAGTTGATTTCTTAGTTATTTATAGGGGATTAAGGGGTGTAACCGCCCACTTAATTCGCTCCTAAGTGGGGCTAATGGGATGTAACCGCCCCTTAAATCACTTCTGAGTGGAGTTGTGATCCCCTCAGATCGTGGGAAACAGTTTAGAAACCGTTCAGCTCGTATTTGAATGAGTCAAACGCAAATCCTGCATTCTGGAATGAAATCTGCATTTGAACGCAGTGTTTGCGAGCTGCGTTGGGCAACAGATGGAAGCTGCGTTGGCAGCTGTTAGAAGCTGTGTTTGGCAGTGGTTGGAAGCTGCGTTGGGCAGCGGTTGGAAGCTGCATTGGGCAGCGCTTGGAAGCTGCATTGGGCAGCGGTTGGAAGCTGCGTTGGGCAGTGGTTGGAAGCTGCGTTGGGCAGCGGTTGGAAGCTGTGTTGGGCAGCGGTTGGAAGCTGTGTTTTGTAGCATTTAGGAGCTGCGTTTGACAGCGAATGGAAGCTGCGGTTGCAGCATTGGAAGCTGCGTTTGGCAGCGAATGGAAGCTGCGTTGGCAGCATTAGAAGCTGCGTTTGACAGCGTTGGCAGCTGGATCTGAGCTGTGTCTGTGGCTGTGAACGCGGTACGTCTTGATGCTGGTATGTGGGGAGGACTTCGACGTCTTGGTTTGAAGAGACCGTCGATTTGTAGTCTCTTTCTGTCAGAGCGTTGCAAAGATCGTCATTTTGTAATCTTTGCTTTAGCTCTTTGATATGTGAAAGTCTTCAAATTGTAGCTTTTTAGAAGTCGTCAGATTGTAACTTCCATCATCTGTGTTTGATGGGGAATCAGCTGTCTATTATGATTTTTAGACAGCCTACAGAACCCCCTCCAAAGTTTTTGAAAGTTCGCGGTTGACTGGGACGAATTTTCGAAATACTTTGATCTCAACTCTAATCTTGGAGCTTTTGATTCCTTGTCATAAGGAGTTATTCTTTGCACCTGCTTCAAAGGCATCTTGGTTGAAGGGATTTTCCATGCATGACCTCCATTCAGCTGATGGGCCCGCAAACATTCATAGGATTTTTGGCAAACCCTCAGCCATCAACGGATTTGATAAGCTTTTACCGACTACCGTTTGAGTCGGGCTAGCATGTGGATTTTTTAAGTCCGTTCCACATGTAACATTGTGCTAAGAGAATGAACCCTCCTAGACTTGATGCTATGATTTTGAATACATAGACTTTGTCATTTTTAAGGGAAAAGACTAACCGGCAACGCGTGTTAGGCGTAGGCTTATCTCTAATTAGGGATCGAGATAAAGTCCCTCATGCGTGTAAGACATAGATTTTTGGTGCTACGATGTTGAATACGTAGACTTTGCCACTGTTTCTTCCTGTGTTATATTTTTACTTGAAACACTAAAAGAAAATTAGAAGTGCTAGAGGTGTAGTATTAACTTGGCGTGAATTTTTACTTAGAGTGAAATTTAGAAACTTTCTTTATTATCACTGGGATAATTTTAGAAAATCTCTAATCCACTGGGGATTTTATAATGAAAACTTGCTATTCTTGTTGAAAAATGATTAACAAGTTCATTGGGGGGGGGTTTGACTGTTAGAGGTGTGATGTTAACCTAACAGTATTTTATGGACATATCGCTCTATTGAAGAGAGTCGATAAGTTGATTGTGTCGTCAGAGGTGTGATATTAACTTGACAGGTTTGTGGAATTATCGCTCCATTGAAGAGAGTCGATAAGTTGATTTTGTCAGAGGTGTAGGATTAACGTGACAAGAAAATGTTGCGATCGGAGCAACTTTGTGGACTTATCATCCTATTGAAGAGGATTGATAAGTGGATTGTCAGAGGTTTAGTGTTAACATGACGAGAATTTGTTACGATCGGAGCAACTTTATGGACTTATCATCCTATTGAAGAAGATTGATAAGTGAATTTTGTCAGATGTGTGATATTAATGTGACAGGAAGATGTTGCGATCAGGACAACTTTGAGGACTTATCATCATATTGAAGAGGATTAATAAGTGAATTTGTCAGAGATTTAGTGTTAACGTGATGAGAGTTGTGTTCTTGTGACTTGCACAAGATTTTAGGAATTAGCGTCTCGCTGGGGAAACTTGCTAAATGAGTTTATCATCAGGAACGATGAGTTCTGATACCTGTGATTTGAACAAGATTTTGAAGACTTAGTGTCTTGCTGGGGAAGATTGCGATTTGAGCAATTTTGAGAACTTATCATCCTATTAACAAGGATTGATAAGTTGATTGTCAGTGGTGTATTGTTAACGTGACAAATTAGGAGTGATGCAAACTGAATTCATACTCCGTGGGGGTGATGATCGTCAGAAGTATAATATTAACTCGACGATGTAAAAGATTCGTTCCTCTTAATCCAGTGGATTCTAAGTAATCAACCTCCAGTCTTGATTAAGACTTAGCAGGGGAATAAAAAGAAGTAGATAAGGCACATCACCTAGTGGGACACTATCCATGAAGTTGGAATAGAGGCACATCACCTGGTAGGCCATTATCTGATGAGTTTGACTATCAGAGGTAGTTGTGATAGTTTTGTGGACCTACCATCCTATTTAAGAAGATTGGCAAGTTGATGGACTATCAGAGGTAACTGTTAACGTGATAGTTTTTGTGGACCCGCCATCCTATTGAAGAGGATTGGCAAGAGAATTTGGAGGGAATGGACTATCAGAGGTAACTGTTAACGTGATAGTTTTGGTGGACCCGCCATCCTATTGAAGAGGATTGGTGAGGGAATTTAGAGGAAATGAACTATCAGAGGTAATTGTTAACGTGATAGTTTTGGTGGACCCGCCATCCTATTGAAGAGGATTGGTGAGGGAATTTGGAAGGAATGGACTATCAGAGGTGATCATTAACGTGATAGTTTTGATGGACCCATCATCCTATTGAAGAGGATTTATAGGAGAATTTGGAGGAAATGGACTATTAGAGGTAACTATTAACGTGATAGTTTTGGTGGATTTCGTGGTTGACAGAGGTGTTCTATTGAACATGACAACTCAGGAAATTTATTATTCATAATCCAATGAACTTTAAATAAACCAACCCCCAGTCTTGAACAAGTGTAGGGGAAAAAGTGTAGACGTGGCACATCACCTAGTGGGCCACTATCTAACGAGTTTGACTATCAGAGGTAATCATTAACGTGATAGTTGTTGGACCTTTCATCTTACTGAAGAGAATTGACTTCAGTGGTCGTGGTATCTTCCTCTTCTGACTGAGAAGATTGGGCTTGGTTCGATTGCTCAGGTTGATCCTGCATACTTTGTTCTTCAGCTTTGATCCTGGTAATAATCTTTGGAGCTTGTTCTCCTTAAGAGATTAGTTGTCTCCAAGAACGACATCCTGCAACTCCTATTCGGGCTAGGAGGTCGGTTTGCAAGTTGTGTCGACAGGTCTCTATCAGTGTAGACTGTGTCATACCTGACGAACATCGCAGAGCCATGTTTCGAAACCTCTTGACAAAGGCTTTGACGGACTCCCTCTTCTTCTGCTTAGTGGCGAGAAGGGGATGGATGGGGACTTCCGTATCCTCTTCAAAGAATCTCGACAGGAAGAGTCTCTCTAGATCTGCCCACTTTTGGATACATCCGGTAGGTAATTTTCTGAACTATTCAAAGGCAACTCCCTTGAGGGTGCTAATGAATAATCGAGCCAGTATGACGTCATTTGATATCACATTCCCAGTCTGTGACTTAAAATGATAGATATGTTGGTTCGGTGATCCCGTGCCGTCAAAAGTTTATAGCGTCGGGACCTCAAATTTTGGAGGATAAGGGGCTGCATCCCATTCGGCAGGATAAGGTCTGATAACTCTCTCGTCTTGGAGATCGCTTCTGTTAGCAATGACATTGAGGCGGGCTTCCAATTCTTTCATTTTGGCAGACTGGAGATTCTGTTTGTTCTCCGTCTCTCTTCCTTCATCAGAGAAAGATTCTAGGTTGTGGGCTTCTTGGTCAGAAGCCGTGTCATCAACCACTTTTTCCTTCCCTTTGCTTGTGTGAGGTCATGATAAAGACGTTTTTCCTCTCTGGGAGGATTCTTGCCTAGTTGGCGAATCTGTCTTCTGAGATTTGGCCTTGTCTGCGATGAGTTAATTCAACAGGGCCATGAGTTCATTAATGGCCTCCTGCTGAGATTTGAGCATGGCCTCCTGCTCATCAATTCTCTTCGCGAGATCTTCATGGTTTTTCGTCATATAAGCGGAGCTCTCATGTTCAACAGAAGAGCTTGATGATTGGGACTCTGCAATAGCTGAGTGTTCATCATCGGAATCGGTTCCTCTAGCTAGCCTCCGATAGTTGATAGGGAGAATGGCTCCTGTTCGCGTCCGAGTGCGTTGGTAGACTCCTTCAAACTCGTTAGCGATTTCTCTGACGGTCGGTGAACTACTTGTCTCAGAGTTATCGGAACTAGGACCTGAGACTTTTCCTCTGCCGATCACATTGATAGTGACCCCAAGATATTCGGTCTTTGGAGACTTCTTCCTGTGAGAACGTCGTCGTTGGTTGGGCAAAGCAACATTCATAAATTGGTCGAACACCAACAGTTTGGCCGCATATGAGCAGCATTGACATCCTGAGAGGACTGTAGGAATCAGTCGTTCATATTAGAATGAAAGAATGACTTGTTGCATCAGTCTTTCTCTCGATATGAACTCTCTCAAATATATTGTGAAGATTCGAGGAGGATTACTCACTGATCGTGAGGTTTGAATTGGAACCCCCAGTCCATGATTGGTCAGGACTGGCTCTTGGTGAACATGGATCTGATTGAGATGTCTTGAATCCATGAACTTCTTATATTCACCCCTCAATCTAGTCGCGCTACGCAGAGTATTCGGGGGTCCGGGGAGGATGGAATACCCCCCGACGGGGTTCGGGGCAACGCCCTGAAGCTCCACGGTATACACCAGGTTCCATATTGAATTTTGTCACCCGAACGCATGCCTGAACTCCAGGTGTTGCTGGTGAAATGTAGTCCTGAGGACTGCGTTTAGCTTGGCTTATGTAGAGCTCGTGTTGAGGCTCACAAACGCGGAGCTCGCGTTGATTGGAGGATCGGCTGCTTTGGAGTTGTGCCGAAGCTAAGTCTTCTTCTTCAGAGAGGGGACTGTATGAACAGTGCAACCCCCAAGGGAGACAGTCCTTCAACGAGTCGGCCATAACTGGAGCTTTAGTCTCCTTGAAGACTTTCTTGGGGCTAAGGGATCCGGATGAGAGAGCCTCCTCAAACTTGGCTTGATCAAACTCAACAATAAGAGTTTCGACGGTTGTTCCAGTGAGATGAACATCGGATTGCACCACCACTTCTTCGTCAGAGAAGCTTGTCCCCAACGGAGTCGCCATCTTTTGTTTGTGGAAAATTTGTAGTAAAAGAAACGAAGGAAAATTGATTTGTATTCCTTTAATCTCAGTTACAATTGGATTTCCTGATTACAAAAGAGAGGAGAATGAATTTGATTCTCCCCTTTGTTTAATTCTGGGTTCTTCACGGTGGCGATGGAGTGCCTCCTTCGAATGTTCGCGTCGAGTTTGCTCTCCGTTGATGATCCGCACATCTTGATTCACTGGAACGGTATCTCCTCCTCACGATTTGACGTTGTGGAGAACTCTGAACGAGTTTGAAACTCTATGAAAGAGTTGATTTAACCAAAATCGGTCTATAAGCCAAGGATGAAGAAAGCTCCTGTTGCTGATCTCCAAAGCTCCAGCAATCCCCCCCAAAGATCTCTTCTTTGCTGCCAAAAAGAAGGATAAAAGATCCAGCCCCGAACTAAGTTGATTTCTTAGTTATTTATAGGGGATTAAGCGGTGTAACCGCCCCCTTAATTCGCTCCTAAGTGGGGCTAATGGGATGTAACTGTCCCTTAAATTACTCCTGAGTGGAGTTGTAATCCCCTTAGATCGTGGGAAACGGTTTTGAAACCGTTCAGCTCGTGTTTGAACGAGTCAAACACAAATCCTGCATTCTGGAATGAAATCTGCATTTGAACGCAGTGTTTGCGAGCTGCGTTGGGCAACAGATGGAACCTGCGTTGGCAGCTGTTAGAAGTTGTGTTTGGCAGTGGTTGGAAGCTGCGTTGGGCAGTGGTTGGAAGCTGTGTTGGGCAGCGATTGGAAGCTGCGTTTTGTAGCATTTAGGAGCTGCGTTTGGCAGCGAATGGAAGCTGCGTTTGCAGCATTGGAAGCTGCGTTTGGCAGCGAATGGAAGCTGCGTTTGCAGCGTTGGAAGCTGCGTTTGACAGCGTTGGCAGCTGGATCTGAGCTGCGTCTATGGCTGTGAACACGGTATGTCTTGATGCTGGTATGTGGGGAGGACTTCGACGTCTTGGTTTGAAGTGACCGTCGATTTGTAGTCTCTTTCTGTCAGAGCATTGCAAAGATCGTCGTTTTATAATCTTTGCTTTAGCTCTTTGATATGTGAAAGTCTTCAAATTATAGCCTTCTGAAAGTCGTCAGATTGTAACTTCCATCATCTGTGTTTGATGGGGAATTAGCTGTCTATTATGATTTTTAGACAGCCTACAATTTCCTTGCCGAAATTGAGAAACGTTTTACAAAAAATGATAAGCTAGAAACAAGCACGATTTTAGCTCGCTTGATTTCAATGAAGTATAAAGACAAATGAAATATCAGGGAGTATATTATGGAAATGTCTCATATTGCTTCAAAACTTAAGGCACTGGTGCATCTGGTTCTGCTGTCACTTCCTGCACAATTCAATCAGTTTAAGGTCAGTTATAACTGTCAAAAGGAGAAATGGACTCTAAATGAGCTCATTTCATACTGTGTATAAGAAGAAAACAGGTTAAAGCAAGATAAGACAGAAAGTGCTCATCTAGCTTATGTCTCTAAGGATAAGTGCAAGAAAAGAAAGAATGATAATGAAGCTGCTAAGGGTCCTGTTCAGAAGAAACAACATAAGGATGATCAGGGTTGTTTCTTCTGTAATAAATCTGGACATGTAAAAAAGGATTGTACCAAATATCACGACTGGCGTGCTAAGAAGGGTGCATTCCTTACTTTGATCTGTTCTGAGGTTAATTTAGCTTCAGTATCTAGAAACACTTGGTGGTTAGACTCTGGTGCTACTACTCACATAAGTGTTTCTATGTAGGGCTACCTGAGCTATCGAAAGACAAGTGATGTTGAAAGACACATCTTTATGGGCGACGGACAATCGGTAGACGTGGAAACAATCAGGCACATTAGGTTGCTATTAGGAACTGATTCATATTTGGATTTAAAAGATACTTTTGTAGTACCGTCTTTTAGATAGAATTTGGTTTCTGTTTCTGTATTGGACAAATTAAGTTATCATTGTTCATTTGGAAACAGTCAATTCAGTTTATCTTTTAATTCAAATATTGTGTGAACTGGTTACTTGAGTACTTATAACAACCTATATTTACTTGATATAATTGCTTCTTATAATAAATCCTTGCATGTGGAATCACGTGGTACTAAGCGTAAATTAAATAAGAAAAATTCGACGACATTATGACATAAACACTTGAGTCATATCTGAAAAGGTAGAGTTGAGCGTCTTATGTCTGATGGCATTTTAGATTCTCTTTATTTTTCAGACTTCGACGTATATGTTGAATGTATCAAGGGAAAACAGACCAAAGTTAAGAGATTAGGTGCCAAAAGATCTTCAGATGTCTTAGAATTGATACATACGGATATTTGTGGGTCATTCCCTACGACATCTTGGAATGATCAATAATATTTTATATCATTCATAGACGATTACTCACGTTATGGGTACCTATATGTCATTCATGAAAAATCTAAGTATCTGGACATGTTCAAAGCCTATAAAGCTAAAGTTGAGAATCAACTCAATAAAAAAATTAAAACCGTTAGATCTGATCGTGGTGGTGAGTACTACGGTAGATATGATGGTTCAGGTGAACAAAGATCTGATCGTGGTGGTGAGTACTACGGTAGATATGATGGTTCAGGTGAACAACGTTCAGGACCATTTGCTAGATACCTAGAGGAATATGGTATCGTCCCACAGTACACCATGCCGGGTTCACCTAGCATAAATGGTGTAGCTGAAAGACGAAACAGGACTCTTAAGGATATGGTAAGAAGTATGATTGCTCATTCTTCTTTACTAGAGTCACTCTGGGGAGACGCACTAAAGACAGCAGCTTACATTCTAAACAGAGTACCAAGTAAAGCAATTGCTAAAACACCTTATTGTTAGACCCTAGAGGGGGGGGGTGATTAGGGTCTTATGCTAATCTAATCCGATTAAATGCCAATTAAAATTAATTAACAAGTTATCCTAACAAATATGAAATACCACAAGATATATAAGCTAGGATAAGCAATGCAAACAAAGAGATATATCCTATAAGATGAATATGTATATATGCAAGGATATATAAACAACGCAAGGGTAAACAATCTAAACAAGATAGTGGATGATATAAATAATGAGCTAATGACAATGGCGATATAAGATATGAACATAAATATGAATTAACGC
This sequence comes from Asparagus officinalis, assembly GCF_001876935.1. Taxonomy (NCBI): domain Eukaryota; kingdom Viridiplantae; phylum Streptophyta; class Magnoliopsida; order Asparagales; family Asparagaceae; genus Asparagus; species Asparagus officinalis. The sequence goes on along the minus strand of NC_033798.1, from coordinate 42,454,934 downwards.
CAAAGCACACTCAAACAAGCAATATGATCACGGAGTTCGGACCTTCCGTCCTACGTCTCCGCTCCCCACTCCCGGGGAGAAATCCACTAACACAATCCGGTTTGGAAGCCGGAACTTCTTCTACACACTCGGTTTTCTAGCTAACCGAAAACTCTACAACTCACACTCTTGCAATCACACTCTACACCCACTAAGTGTTGGACCTAGCCGTGTCTCCCTCAAGTGCTCGGTTACAACCTCTCCCTAGGCACGTCAACCGACGCCACTCCTCTTGGGACGATCCCCGACTCTCACCACACACTTCTCACTCGGTGTACAAGTGTATTACAAAGTGATTCTCACGATAAGCACAAATATAACAAATGATTGTTCTCAAAACAAGGTGAGAACTTAATTAAGCATAACTCTTAGTCACAAACCACAACCCCAAATTATACTATGAATGTAAATATAATAAGCTCAAAAGGTTGTGTGTGAACAAAGAGATATAAATCAAAACTAAACTCAATGTAGTTCTAGCTAAATAACAATGATAATCAAATATATAAAATAGCTAGAAATAGAGTTTAGAAAACTTCTCAATATATCAAGAGTTGGAGGGAGAATAGTTGAATGCCCAAACACCAATAGATGATCTCCTCAAGCTCTTGTAGAATTGAATCACAAAACCGAAACACTCAAATGCTTAAAAGCTTCTTAAAACAAACTTAAACAAACACTAAACCCTTAAACAAAACCTGTAAACCTCTTAAAAACTTTTCTCTTGTTGTTTTGAAAGATGACAGCAATGGGGTATTTATACCCACTCCAAAACTCAGCCAAAACCCCAAACAAAATGACAAAACAGTTCTCAGAAGACAGCTCGGAAAAATAGCCGTTAGTGTCTAACGGATCTATTGTCGGTCGACCGAAAATTTTGTCGGTCGACCGATGAGAGCAAAAACACGAAGAAAACAAACGTCCGGTCGACCGCTATCCAGGTCAAAACGAGAAGAACAAAAGCTGACTTATCCGGTCGACCGGTGCGGTCGACCGAAGGAAGCTCTCGGTCGACCGGACCGGTCGACCGACGACTCTCTGAAAAAATACTGACGAATGGTCAATTGACCGGTCGACCGTACCGGTCGACCGAAAACTGACATTTCCAGAAAAATCGGTTTTAGAGCTGATTTTAAAACTGCAAAATAGTCCAAAACATGAAAACCTGAAAATTGATATTTTGATATTTTGACTTAAACAACATTTTGAAACCTTATGAAATGATTGTATAGACTTGATAAAAGATATAACATGTTGTTATGAAGTCTATAATCTAGAAATACAATATTTTCATAAATTTGCATATTCTATGCAATATATTCAAAACACTAAATATGATTTCATTAAATATAAGCTTGTTAAAGATAAAATCATATATAGGCATATAAACATGAAACAAAATAGTATTTTCCAATTCTATTCATTTGTTTCATATATAAACTCGAAAATTATTAAACCAAAAACATATATGTATATATATAACTATATATATACAAAACCAAAACGTGCATGTGTGTATATGATTGAGCTTAAAGTACTAACACATAAATTCCTAAACTAAATCCTAAATTACCCAAGCAATGATCTTGATCTTCAATAAGCTTGACTTGGTAATCTCGCGGATGAAGCTTGAACTTGATCTTTAACTTTGAATAGCAAGGCTTCACTCCACAATTCCGCCAACCTCCTCTTGGATATCACCGTTGAAGCTCTATTCCATCCATGCTCCAACAACGTTGTTTGTCTACAATACATAGGAATACACAAACACTAGACAAACAACATTAGTAGTAAATTGTTTGTGAAGGCCAACAATCTCCCCCTTTTTGATGATGACAAACAATTTACAAAAGAGATATATATGCATGAAAGAAATAAGTATATAAATTAGAATTATCATGCATATAAACAAGAAAGAATATACTCATAATATTTCTCCCCCTTTGACAACATCAAAAAGGGGACAAAGGTATGAAGAGAGCGAAAGCTCCCCCTATCAATAAGCATGGGTGAGTACAAAGCAAATATAGGGAATAGCTCCCCCTATCAAAAAGCCATATGCAATATAAGCAATAAAAGATCATGGCAAACATGTGAGCAAGCATAAATAGTATGCCAAAAATCACTCACATTCAAGAGATAATGACAACATATATAAATATATCAAGACGAACATATTGTCTCATATCATAAAAGCCAATGTATAAAATTAGATTTATGAAATCAAAAGAAGAGAAACATGAGAATCATGTAAAAAGTTTTCAAATGAAAACAAATCAACCAATTGAAATCATAAATCAAAGTTTAAATCATGAAACCAAATCATCATTGATTTCAAAAATCAAGAGAGGCAACTCTATCTTGCTCTTGAGCTAGTATTAACTCATATGAACATTTTAGCATCCGGTAAACATGATTTGTGAATAAACACCCAATAAATCCGGAGGGTTATATAAACGTAGTCCTCTCATGAAAGCAAATCAAATAATCTATGAAAACAAAAGATTTGATAGAAAAAATTGTTTTCATAACAAAAAGATTTTAAAACAATTTACAACTCCAAGAAAAAGAAAACTAAAAGCACTAAAGTTCTTGGTAAAAAAATTAGGGACATGACCCCTATCATTAAAGCTCAAAGTCCTAGGGTTATGAACCCTCTTGGACATATATGGTGCACGGGATCGGTCATAGCAATAATTACTCAAATGACCCTTCCGATTGCAATATGTACAATTGGAAGGAAGCATTTGCTTATGTTGACCATTAAAAGGTGCACGTGGAACATTTGCAAAATAAAGGTTGTCTTTTAGAATTATTTTGCAAATGAGAAACATCATTAAACAAAGGTGGTCTACTTGAGAAATTTGGCAAGTTTGAATATTTTTTTAAATCATAACAAAACTTTGCCAAATGGCCAAATCTACCACAAATATCACACTTAAACACATGTGGTCTATGAAAAACATTTGGCAAACTAGAATTCTTTTTCATGTCAAAGCAAAACTTTGCCAAATGGCCAAACCGACCACATAGATCACATTTATACACATTAGCATGCTTATGATGAGAAATAGATGCATGTGCATGTGTGTGTGATGAAGAAGCCTTATGAGATGCACAAGAAGCATTAATCTTAGAAGATTTGTGTGCATCATAGCAAAATTTAGCAATGTGGCCTTTACGACCGCAAATTGAGCATTTGTAAACTTTGCTATACATATGTGCATAGTGAGTGCTTGGTTTTGAAGAGTTAGCACGAGACTTTGCACATAAGTCCATAAGTTTCTTGTTATTAACAATGCATGTGTTAAGAGTTGAATCTAAAGATGAAATGCGATTTTTAATATTGTTCAACTCATCATTAGGCATAGAAGCATTGTCAATAGAAGTAGAGCAAATATGATCATTTTTAAATGATGTAAATTTACTTCTAATAGACTCTACTTCTAACATGGCATCATTCTTCTCATGAATTAAGCTAGCAACATTGGAACTCAAGGTAATATGATCCAATTTTAATTTTTCATTATTTTCTTTAAGGATCACATTATCTTTAGCAATAGTATCAAATTTTGATGCTAGCAATTCATGATCGGATTTTAAATTAACATGCTTGCTTTTAAGATCAATGAAATTATTATGCAACTTAGTGTAGGCATGCATTAACCTATCATATGCACAAGCAAGTTCATCATTAGGTAAATCATTTATGGTTTCGAACTCGCAAACCTCACTAGGGCTATCGCCTAGTGCACGTGTGCATGACGCTCCACATGAACTTGAAACCGGATCCGCCAAAACTTGTTGGATCGCCTCCAAGTCCCCTTGATGTGCTTTAATTAATTTCCATAAGGTGTAAGCACTATCAACATGAACAAACTTGTTAGACATAGATGAGTTACAAGCATTTAGCAAATATTCTAACAAAATGTTGTTCATAGTAAGCATACGATGATTATTTTTATTCCACTTGGATTTCTCCATAGCGGGCACAATATAGGCATCATCTATAATTTCCCATAAATCAAAGTGTTTAGATTGAACAAAAAATTTAAATCTAACACACCATTGGGCATAAGGGAAATTATCTAACCTAGGAGCAATATTAATGGCATAACCTAAACCATGCATATCCATAATATAAAAGGCAAGCAAGATACAAATAAAAGCTCACGATGTAGGACCCGGTTCAATGAATCCAGGTACATCTACCATTAACAATACACAAAGGAGTTGAATGATTTGGAATTTGTGCATTCCCTGATTGTCTCTATACTTCTTGCTCTTTTAGATAATTCGCAGGAGGCAAACGTGGATTTTGGGAATAGAGAGGCTGACGCACCCATAAGAGGTAACTCATTTCCATTGGTCGTAGTCTCTTTATTCTCCTTTCGTACTTATGTCCTCTTGTGTCAGATTTCTCGACTGATGATTTTAACGAGGAAGGCTTGCTTGTGGACACTCCTATGCTCCACTTCATGTATGGTTCTCCTCAAATTGATGACCAGTTGCCTGGAGATGTATTTCCTGAGTCTACGCTCCCTAAGAATCCCGAGGATGTTTTTTCTGAAGGTACGTAGCTCTTCTCAAGTTAATTATAGGACCAGTCAATTTTTGACTAATGCAACTATAATATGATGCATCTGAGAATTCTATTTTGTATTTGACAGGAGCTTTTGTCGAGACTGATCCTGTTGAGCCGGCTGTGGGACCAACTACACCAGTTGATACACCCCCAGTCGTTACACCTCCACCACCCCCAGTGATTCAAGGGGAAGAAGGTATAACTTGAGCAACTGAGGAATGTCATTCATTTCTTCATCAAGGCTTTTGACGGATTTCTCCTTTTTGTGTAGGGCTTTCTTCTCGGCTTCACGTCCTTGTGAAGGAGTTGTTATCAGACAACGACCCAGAGAAGATTGTGGTGAGAACTCAATTAAGCACAACTCTTAGTCACAAACCCACAACCCCAAATTATACTATGAATGTAAATACAATAAGCTCAAAAGGTTGTGTGTGAACAAAGAGATATAAATCAAAACTAAACTCAATGTAGTTCTAGCTAAATAACAATGATAATCAAATATATAAAATAGCTAGAAATAGAGTTTAGAAAACTTCTCAATATATCAAGAGTTGGAGGGAGAATAGTTGAATGCCCAAACACCAATAGATGATCTCCTCAAGCTCTTGTAGAATTGAATCACAAAACCGAAACACTCAAATGCTTAAAAGCTTCTTAAAACAAACTTAAACAAACACAAAACCCTTAAACAAAACTTGTAAACCTCTTAAAAACTTTTCTCTTGTTGTTTTGAAAGATGACAGCAATAGGGTATTTATACCCACCCCAAAACTCAGCCAAAACCCCAAACAAAATGACAAAACAGTCCTCAGAAGACAGCTCGGAAAAATAGCCGTTAGTGTCTAACGGATCTATTGTCGGTCGACCGGAAATTTCGTCGGTCGACCGATGAGAGCAAAAACACGAAGAAAACAAACTGGACCATCGTCGGTCGACCGGGGCGGTCGACCGATGGAGCTTTCGGTCGACCGGACCGGTCGACCGACAGACTCTCTGTCGCACAGTGAGCACGAGAACTCAGGTTCGGTCGACCGGTTCGGTCGACCGAAAACTGACATACTCAAAACCTGATTTTAAAAGGAATTTTTGACTTTTGGAAAATTGATAAAAATAACAAATGAAGTCCAAAAATTATGAAACTTTGGGAAGTGTATATAAACATGAAAACAAACATGTTACAAAAAGAATTTTCCAAATTACATTTCTCATTTGTGAAAAATCATCATTTTGCAAAATAGTTCAAAAACATGAGAACCTGAAAATTGATATTTTGATATTTTGACTTAAACAACATTTTGAAACCTTATGAAATGATTGTATAGACTTGATAAACGATATAACATGTTGTTATGAAGTCTATAACCTAGAAATACAATATTTTCATAAAATTGCATATTCTATGCAATATATTCAAAACACTAAATATGATTTCATTAAATATAAGCTTGTTAAAGATGAAATCATATATAGGCATTTAAACATGAAACAAAATAGTATTTTCCATTTCTATTCATTTTTTTCATATATAAACTCGAAAATTATTAAACCAAAAACATATATGTATATATATAACTGTATATATACAAAACCAAAACGTGTATGTGTGTATATGATTGAGCTTAAAGTACTAACACACATAATATAAATTCCTAAACTAAATTACCCAAGCAATGATCTTGATCTTTAATAAGCTTGACTTGGTAATCTCGCGGATGAAGCTTGAACTTGATCTTTAACTTTGAATAGCAAGGCTTCACTCCACAATTCCGCCAACCTCCTCTTGGATATCATCGTTGAAGCTCTATTCCATCCATCCTCCAACAACGTTGTTTGTCTACAATACATAGGAATACACAAACACTAGACAAACAACATTAGTAGTAAATTGTTTGTAAATCATCATCAAAACAAGAAGGCCAACACTTATGAGCTCTGGACTGGTCGATAGCCCAGTTTAAAGCATTTACATATTTGGGGATGTCCAGCTGAGGCAAGGCCTTATAGGCTAAATGAAAAGAAATTAGACTTCAAAATAGTTAGCAGCTACTTTATTGGGTATTCTGAACATTCAAGGGGCTATAAGTTTTATGATCCTATACTCAGAAATATTTTTGAGACTGGAAAAACAACATTATTTGTGGATGTTGAGTTCGGAGGGAGAAATAAGGTAAGAGATATTGCTTTTGAGGAGGAATTAGCTTCAGATCCAATCCATACAGTTACTTTTGAAAATATTCAGGTTCTTATACCTGTTGTTGCTCAAGAAGTAAATCTGGAATCTTAAGATGATAATGTTGAACAACTCCCTATTCCAGAAGAGCAAACTCAACAACCTCAAGAACCAATGTCTTTAAGGAGATCAATGAGAGAAAGGAGAAATGATATCCCGGATGATTATATTGTATTTCTCCAAGAACATGAGGATAATAATGAAATGTTGGAAGATGATCCAATCAACTTTCTTCAGGCCATGAAAAGTTCTAACTCTCAACTGTGGATTGATGCCATGAATAAAGAGTACAAGTCTATACAAGACAATAAGGTTTGGGAACTTGTCCCATTGCCAGAAGGTGCAAAACCAATTGGCTGTATATGAATTTTTAAAACCAAACGGGATGCAAACGGCAATGTGGAGAGGTATAAAGCACGTCTTGTAGCTAAAGGCTTTACTCAAAAGGAAAGCATTGATTATACAGAGACTTTTCTCCGATTTCATTGAAAGATTCTTTTAGAACAATCGTGGTGCTTATTGCTCATTTTGATCTTGAATTACATAAAATGGATATTAAGACTGTATTTCTCAATGGTGATATTGATGAGATGATTTATATGGTACAACCAAAAAACTTTGTGTCGGGAGACCCAAAGAATATGGTTTGCAAATTAAGAAAATCCATCTATGGACTCAAGCAAGCTCCTTGTCAATGATATTACAAGTTTTAACAAATAATTATCTCGTTCGGTTTTGAGATGAATATTGTTGATGACTGTGTATATCACAAGTTCAGTGGGAGTAAGTATGTTTTCCTGGTTCTGTATATCAATGACATATTGCTTGTCACTAATGATATAGACATGTTGCACGAAACCCAGAGATTTCTATTAAGGAATTTTGAGATGAGAGATCTTGATGACGCCTCTTTTATATTAGGAATCCAAATACATCGTGATCGTTCTTGAGGTATACTTGGGTTATCACAAAAGAGCTATATCGATAAAGTACTTAAAATGTTTGGCATGCAAGACTGTAGACCAGGAGATACTCCTGTTGCTAAAGGAGACAAGTTTAGTCTAAATCAGTGTCCTAAAGATAACCTTGAACTCATAACTCAATATCAAGTCGTGAACTACTAATTAGACCATCTCCAACCCATTGCACCAAAATGATGCAAATTTTTCACCAAAATGGAGCAAAAATCACATCAAACAGTAATACATCTCTAACCCATTGCACTATTTTTTACACCAAAAAAAAATATTCTTAGAATATTCTTAGTATATTCCCTTTTATCTACTTTATATTAAGTAAAAAGTCAAAAATAAATATTAAAAAAAATTAAAAGTAATGAACAGTAATAACACGGATGAATAGTGCGATGCCATATTTAGCGTCGCACTGTTCATCCGGTCCAAAGTGCCACAAAGAATGCGACACGGTTGGAGGGGAAACAGTTCAATGCAGCGACAAAATGCCACTGCGTTGGAGATGCCCTTAAGGTCTAATCGAGAACAAGGCAAGTGAGGAGGCGAAAAAAGATATATGAACTAAAAGAAATAAACCATAAAAGAAACAATTTCATAAACCTAGAAATCAAATTGAATTACTAAGAGGCATTCTATCAAATAGTTAGCTTGCAACTCCTAAATTAACAAATAGGCAAAGAAAGAACTTACATAGTAATTAACCCAAAATCAATAAATTAGCAAAAGATTAATAAGCCCAATTGGAACAAAATAGCCCTCTTCCTCCACCTAAGCTCCAATGGTTCTTAGTTTCTGTAAACAAAGAAATGTAATTAAAGAGGAGGGGGGGTGTTGATACCTGGCGCGGAGGAACAGTAGGCCTCTAGGCCGGACAGGCCGAGCTTGATGGTGTGGCAG
>NC_033798.1:42416998-42446199 GCF_001876935.1 Asparagus officinalis | reverse complement strand
GGCGGTCTCATCCATGTACTCGTCGCCTGGTGGGAGGTGGAGCTTCTTGACGTGGAGGGTGAGGTAGGAGTGGAGGGAGGAAGTTTAAAGCCGCGGAATTTGAAAGACGTGGAGGGTGAGGCCGCGGAATTTGAAAATTTAAAGCCGCGAAAATGAAAATTAAGATTTTTTTATTTATTTTTGGGTCACTTTATAGACAAAAATTCTGTTTAGGATAACGGGGAATTAAAAAAATAGTTAATAAAAATCAGTTTAGGATATTATCCTTGATGGAAATTCGGTCAAAAATGTGAACATTCTAAACGGAATATCCTAGACGGATTTATTCCATCTAGAATGCTCACATCCTGAGAAAAAATTCTGTCTAGGATATTGTTTTTGTTGAAAGCTGCCTTCATCATTGATTTCATTAAACTTCAGTCGTTACAAATGAATTCAAATAATGAAAATAAAACAATTACAACTCTCTTGAAAATAAACACAAGATCCGTTTATCGTCTCTTGCTTGCGTGGGTTCTTTGCCGGTGCCGGGGTTAATCCGTGGACGACCGCGAATCAGATCCGGTTCTCGAAAAATTGGGTAGAGCTTCTACCTCACCAAGGGTGTATTTGCTTGAAGCACTAAGATTGACTAAACGAAATTAGTAGCTCTTCTTGAGATTAAGACAAAGCCTAATCTCAAAGAACAAACGTACGACCTTCAGATCCTTCGAACGGCTTCTCCTTTGTACCGAAGTTCATCGGGATCCCGTTTGCCTTCGCTAAAATTTCGTGCTCCTTGATTCTTCAATCCAGCAGCACCTCGTCCTCTTGATAAAATTCCAGATCTGCAAAATGGAGGCCTTAGACTTATATTTATAGGCATCGGGTGTGGTTATTTGGATGAGAACAAGTGATTTGGCTCTATCATCAGTTAACAACAGCCTAACCACCTTTGGGGATGATATCAAGTCAGTTAGGAACCCCTGGAACAGATAAATCCTGCGAAAAAACACTTTAAAACCGTCAAAACATGTTTTAGGTTCCAGACTGCGTGGCGCGGGTCGGACAGATCTGACCCGCGCTTGCGCTGGTCGGTCAAATCCGACCCATGCTTACGCGGGTCGGAATCATCCGACCCGTGCTTGCACGGGTCGGACGAAACCGACCTGCGCTTGTGCGAGTCGGTCTGTCCCGTCCTGCGCTAGCACGGGTCCGCCGACTTTTTCTCTTCCTGGTATTTTTCTTCCGGGACTTGTTCTTTTCACGTATTTGGTCGATTTGTTGACTTGTACTCTTCGTCGCGAGACTGACCGTCGAACGCGTGTTGGTTGACATGCGCGTGTTGATCGATGTGCACGAACTGATTGATGCGCGCGTGCTGACCAACGCACACAAGCTGATTGACGCGCGTGTGCTAACCGACGCGCACAAGATGATTGACGCACGTGTACTGACCGACGCGCGCGAGCTGAATGCCGTGAACCTTCTTGATTCGTCTACTCTTTGCTTCGAGTTTTGTGCGGGCTCTCATAGAAAATTTTAGACGCTTACAGATACCTCCTCTAAAGTGTTTCATCCTCATTCTTTTATAGAGGAGTCTGAAATGCTTTAGATATGATGGACCCCTACCTTCAGTCGGTGTAAAAGGATCTACAGATGGTTTCGATTCTTGACTTCTCCATATTTCAGCATATTCTGTATTTTGTCGAATAGCTAAAATAGATGGTTTCGATTCTTGACTTCTCCATATTTCAGCATATTCTGTATTTTGTCGAATAGCTAAAATTTTCCCGGTACTGCGTTTATCGTCTGACCGTTATTGAAGCCTTGAACCGGAATTAGTGAGTAGATTTTGGCTCGTGTTATTGAGTTGACTTTTGGATTAATTATCTGCATCGCAACGCGTTGACCAGCGTTGACCTAGGGCTACGCGTTGATCCGTGTTGACCTTCTGGTTTCGTGTCGATCGGCGTTGACTCTCATCGCAACACATTGACCGGCGTTGACCTAGGGCTACGCGTTAATCAGTGTTGACATTAGGGTTTCGAATCGATCGGTATTGACTCTAATCACAACACATTGACCGGCGTTGACCTTGGGCTACGCGTTAACCGATATTGACCTTAGGGTTTTGAATCGATTAGCGTTGACTCTCATCGCAACGCGTTGACCGGCGCTGACCTAGGGCTACGCGTTGATTGACGTTGACCTCAGGGTTTTGAATCGATCGACATTGACTCTCATCGCAACGCGTTGACCGGAGTTGACCTAGGGCTACGCGTTGACCGGCGTTGACCTTAGGGTTTCGCATTAACCTGAGGAGAACCAGTTTATACTCATATGCTCCTGGGAGTTTCGGGAATCAGTTTAACCTCGTGTACCCGTTGGAGATTCGGGAATCAGTTTAACCTCGTGTACCCATTAGAGTTCGCTGGGTTATCCTTAAGAATTATCATACTAATATTCTCCAGGAACTTCCCGTCAAAAATAGGAAACAGTTTAGACTCATGTACCCGTTGGATTTTGCATGGACCCGAATATCCTGAAAGTAAGCAAAATGTTTCAAAGTTATCCGGAAATATAATATTGGCTCTCGAAAATTTCGATAATAGGCGAAAATGCCGTAAAACGACTGAAAAGATGAAATCGGATCCCGAATATTCCAAAAGTGGGCTAAAATGCCGCGAAATCACCCAAAAATATAAAATTGGGTCCCGAATATTCCGAACGTGAGCGAAATGCCGCGAAATCATCCAAAAATATAAAATTGGGTTCCGAACATTTTGAATATGAGCGAAATGCCGAAATCACCCACAAATATAAAATTCGGTCTCGAACATCCCGAACATGAGCGAAATGCTGTGAAATCATCCAAAAATATAAAATTGGGTTTCGAACATTCCAAAGTGCCACAAAATTATCCCAGAGTATGAAATCAGACCTCAAACATTCCGAAAACGGGCGAAATCAGGCGAGAATACAACGAAATGGGCGCCAATAAGAGTCTGACTCGCGTTCACGCAGGTCAGATGGATCCGACCCGCGTGATCGTGGGTCGAATTAATCTGACCCGCGAGCACGTGGGTCGGACACAAGTCTGACCCGCAGAACGCGTGTTGGGGGGTAAAAAGGAGAAAATTTTCCCCATTTCTTCTTCCTCTTTCTGTTCGGTTCCAGCTACTCTCCCCTCAAAAATTTCGGTTTCTTTTCTCCTTCCCCAAGCTTCATCTCTTCAAGAACTCCTCTACTATAGAAATCCTTCTCCTTTAAGAACTCTCAAACTCTTCAACTTTGCTAAGATCAAAAGGCTTTTAAGTAGTTCCTGAGCTTGGCCGAATTTTCGTCTCTTCACAAGCTAGGGCTTGGCAATTTGGGATTTTCCTCTTCTTTAAGCTACAATCTTCTTGAAACTTGGGTAAGTCTCTCCTCATGGCTTTGATTTCCTCACTTCAATTTTAGCTAATTCTCTAAGCTTTGATTCAATGATTGAAACCCTAGTTCTTGAATTTGGGCAAAAAACCAAAATTTGGTTGAACTTTGTGATGGCCAAAATTTTTTTTGCTTTGTTTGCGTTCATGACTTGATAACTACAGTCTCCAACTATTCAATCTTAGGGAAAACCAAGATTTGGAATTTGGGTTTGACTTTGGATAATGGCCAAAATCTTTGAGCTCTTGATTGATGATCAATAATTCGAATCTGTAGTTCTTAAAATATATATGGTCGAATGACTTGAATTTGAACCTGTATATGACTGAACTTTGTAATTCTTGGTTGATGATTGAGTTATTGGTCGTGAACAAGAACTGAATCAAATTCTCAATTCAGGGGAAACACTGAGGCTTTTAATTCTTGACTTTGTGCGTTGTTGAAGTCAAACTCTGGTCTTGGTTGAATGATGGTCGACTGAACTCCTTGTTGCACCTATACATGGCCAAATTTGCACTTGTATATGGCCTGAGAACTTTAACTTATATTTAGCCGAGCTCTTGTATATGATTGAGCTCGTATGTAACTGAATTCTTGTATACGATTGAACTCGAACTTGTATATAGCTGAGCTCTTGTATTGTCGAATTCATATGTAACTGAACTCGTGTATGCTTTGAATCCAAACTTGTACGTGGCTCGAGAACTTTATATGCCTTGAATTTGTACATGTGTGAGGCTGAGAATTAACTTGAATTCAAACTTGTACATAGCCGAATGATTTGAATCCGAATTTGTACATGGCTGAATGACTTGAATCCAAACTTGCATATAGGCTTGGTTTGAATTTCTTGGAATCTTAGCTTCGAATCCTTGTCAACATTAAGCCATTGGGATATTTGGTTGTATAGATGACTTGATATGACCTAATTATTGTTCATGCTCATGTATATATGCATGTATACTTTCGAAACTCAAGTCCACCTCCATGCTGTGATTTTGAGTGATCCTGTGAGCTCATAAACCTGTATGTTTGACATGGTCGAAATCCTATGTTTGAATTTGCGACCCTCAACTTGATTTTTCCGTTGAATTTTCATGTTCGATTATGCACGTGAACTGTGTAGGAGGTGCTTGATTTGCTTTAATTTTCCTCTCACTTTAACTTGAATCGAGGACACCGTATAGGTTTAATTGGACCTTTAACTAGAAAATTCTATTTCATAGAATTTCAGTCGAAGATTCACAATTTCCCTTTTACTACGAGGAAATCACGCCTCCTGAGGAGCCGTTCAGCTACTCAGTCGCCTGAGAGGGAGCATTTATCCTTCATGGGTAATTTTCTTACTTATGATTTCAATTTTTATCATATCATGCTGCATATCGCATCCCCTCTCTATCCCCCTTGGTGAGGCAGTCGGGAAGAGCTGATATCCTCCTTTGTGGGGGTGGAGCTTCTATATTATATCCCCACTCTGTTCTCCTTGGTGAGGCAGTTGGGAAGAGCTGATATCCTCCTTTGTGGGGGTGGACGCTTATCGGATACGTTTTGCTTGGTCAAAACACATCTTAAGGTAATATGGGGCGATTTTTTTTACCGTATTACGCTTCATAAAATAATGTATGTTATTTTGTGTATTCGTGATACGGTTAAAATCGTCTCGCTAATTATAAGGTAGTGACTCTATCTCATGGATTTGTGAGAATAGTTCAACCCCCTGTATTGTATTGATATTTCTTTATAAATGCGTTTAACAATTACGCATCATGTGTTTTAGTTGAATACCTTGCAATGCCATTTTCTCCATTTGAGATAGATGGCCACAGAAGTAGATACTACGTCGCCGCTGATAACTCATCGTCGATTCCTTCCACTCCTCAATTTGCTTTGGACTTCCCCGATGAGCTCTCTAAGTTGGTACAGGAGGGGGGCCGTCACATCATGCGCTAATTAATTACGGACGCGCCGTTCCCTGAAGACATGGATCCTGCTCATCCTTTAAAAAAGACGCATTATATGTTTGGGGATTCCGTGACGGATCCGGACACCATAAAGCTCGAAGATGAACGGTGGTTAAACAGTGAGGGCACGACTTATTTATACCTTCCTCCGTTCCCTCGTCATCGTTCGCTAGTCGACTTGCGGGGGCAAGCGGTGACATGACAAATGGCGTGGACTCTGACAGAAGAGCACACCCATGTTCCTTGTGGATACGTCACTAATCATTCACTTTCAGATTCCAGTGGTAGGAAACACATCACAGGATTACAACCCGGCGTAATGGGGTTGGAGGACCCGCCTACAGGGGAGCTGTCTATAATAGCTTGCACCATGAGGAATCATCTCGCTGAACTAGGGCGAGAATTACCTATTGAGAATTACCGGTGCTTTGGTTGGTCTCATTCTTTAGACAAAGCGTGGTGGGGCAGGATGACAGGTTATGTCTTGCACTGGTGGGGTGCTGAACTGAAGTTGATAGTATTGTATGAAGCTATTCGCGCCACTCAATACGGATTACCAGTGAATGCCCTCCACTTCCTGGGATTAATAGAGGTGTATAATCCAGATACCAACACCTTTCTTACTCGGAACGGAGAATTTGGATTACCCCTCCATGAGATGCACAAGGTCTCTGGACTACAAGTGGGAGATATGCCGTATCAGGAATATTTTCCCTCCAACCGGGAGCTGCAACTATTGAAGACCCATAAGCCCGCTCGATACGACACGTTATGGGAACTTACGTGTCATTATCAGATTGCTCTGGCCGAAACTAACCCAGTTGCGAGGAAGAAATCTCCTCAAATAAGTTTGAAGCAATTCTCGGGTTACCTGTTCAAAAATTTGGAAAAAACCAGCGAAGCTATTTGTGAACTGGAGCCGTTGACCCGTTCGGAGATTGACAAGTTAATTAAAAGGTGCGACGCCCGCTCTTACACCATCGCGAGTGCCCAAGGTCAATTTTGTGCAGGGACTAAGTTCCGGACTTTCTTATTGCAAGTGGAGAAATCCATCCACCCAAAGACTTTGTTGGCTGGCTATATCGCACTTTGGTTGAAAAATTGTGTGGTGCCGTATCAGACTTCGGATGCCTTGCCGATCGAGGTATTGTTTCCTGCTGTCCAGCTTGCCTATGGGAAGAGTTTATCTCTCTTGCCAGCAATGGTTGCCGGTATCCATCGTGGGCTTCGCCAATTGACTATAGCTTTCACTCAAACTGATGAAACCCTATCTGCGAAGATCCCTATGGCGAAGGCAGAGCTCCCCTACACCTATCTGATAGGGTGGCTGGTTCTTCATCGCCCCAATTTGATGTCACCTCCTAAAGATGCAGACATGTCTACTCCTTTGCTTCAACTATACGAAGGGTGTAGATGGATAGCTCGACACTTCTCGGATATTAGGAAGAGCTTGAACATGCACAAGGGTTGGGTGATCAACCCATTGTAGGCATATAAAATTACCTATGAGAGCCCGCACGAAACTTGAAGCAAAGGGTAGATGAATCAAGAAGGTTCACGGCATTCAACTCGCGTGTGTCGGTCAGCACGCGCACGTCAATCAGCTCGTGTGCGTCGGTCAGCACGCGCCCGTTAATCAGCCCGTGCGCGTCGGTCAGCATGCATGCGTCAATCAGTTCGTGCGCATCAATCAACACGCACGCGTCAATCAGTTCGTGTGCATAAATCAACACACATGCATCAATCGGTTCGTGCGCGTCGATCAACGCGCACGCGTTAATCAGTTCGTGCGCGTCGATCAACATGCGCACGTCAACCAACACGCGCAAGTCAACCAACGTGCGTTCGACGGTCAGTCTCGCAACAAAGCGTACAAGTCAACAAATCGACCAAATACGTGAAAATAACAAGTCCCGAAAGAAAAATACCAGGAAGAGAAGAAGTCGGCGGACCCGCGCTAGCGCAGGACGGGACATACCGACCCGCGCAAGCGCGGGTCGGATCTGTCTGACCCACGCCGCGCAGTCTAGAACCCGAAACATGTTTTGACGGTTTTAAAGTGGTTTTTTGCAGGAGTTATCTATTCCAGGGGTTCCTAACTGACTTGATATCATCCCCAAATATAGTTAGGTTGTTGTTAACTGAAGATAGAGCCAAATTACTTGTTCTCATCCAAATAACCGCACCCGAGGCCTATATAAATATGAGCCCAATGCCTCCATTTTGCTGATCTGGAATTTTATCAAGAGGATGAGGTACTGCTGGATTGAAGAGTGAAGAAGCATGAAATTTTAGCAAAGGTCAACGAGATCCCGACGAACTTCAGCACCGAAGAGGAGTCATTCGAAGGATCCGAAGCCCTACACGTCCGTTCCTTGAGACTAGGCTTAGTCTTAATCTCGAGAAGCGCCTTGATTTCGCTTAGTCGATCTCAGCGCTTCAAATCAAAAACTTGCTCGGCAAAGATGAAGCTCTGCCGAATCTTCCTGCAACCGGATCTGATTCACGGTCGTCCACGGATAAACCCTGGCACCGGTGAAGAACTCACGCAAGCAAGAGCCGATAAAAGGATCTTGTATTTATTTTCAAGAAAGTTGTAATTTTTATTTTTATTATTTGAATTCCTTGTAAACGACTAAAGTTTAATGAAATCAATGATGAAGGAAGCTTTCAACGAAAATAAACTGGCGACCACAGTGGGAGCCGACAGCCTTTCTACGAAGGCTGACGTGTCGCAACCTCGGATCCTGATCTCGGTTGAAACGGAGGTCGAATATGAGTTCGACCAGCAGAAGTATGAGGAATACTTCTCCTCCTACTCTAGATCGACCTCTCCTCGCAGATGCAGGAAGGCCTATTCCAGGAAGACCCGTTGGACTTCAGCTACAGAAGCCCAAGAAGAAGATCTTCCCGCCACTATTGCACTTGTGGCTCACAACGCCCCGCCGGCATGCGACGAGGCCAAAACTACAAATCTGAACCCCTTGAGCAAGGGGTCGACTATTGATGACGTGCCAACTCTATCAAAAAGAGCATGTCAGAGGCGACGCCAACGCCTCGCGCGCCAACTGGCCAAAGCCTTGGAAACGGTTGATGGAATCCGTTATGAGGCAGATCTGAAGTCCAAGAGGCGCCAACCACTACAACAGAGAGTGGGTAACCCCTCCTCTTTTAGACCAGCGAAGAACGAATGGGTCCGCGTCAAAAGAACCCGATCGACTCTTCAAGAGCGAATTCAGAAACGCCATGCATTGCTTGCACACGCAAGAATTCTTGTGCAAGAGGCCAAGAAATTGGAGAATGAAGAAGTGGAAAAGAAGCCATGAAGACTGCACCAAGTATGGAGGCCAAAGTTTAAGACGGTGGTGAAAAAGATCAAAAAATGTGGGTCACTCAGATCCGACTCGCCGATTTGTAGGTCACTCAAATCCGACCCGCCGAAACACGGGTCACTCAAATCCGACCCACCGATTTGCAGGTCATCCAGATCCGATCCGCCGATTTGTAGGTCACCCAGATCTGACCCACGGATTTGCAGGTCACCCAGATCCGACCCTCTATTCTGCGGGTCACCCAAATCCGACCCTCCAGTTCGCAGGTCACCCGGATCTGACCTTCCAACCCGTGGGTCACCTAAGTCTGACCTGCGTCAGAGTCAAGACAGAAGATCTCCTACACTAGTTTCTTCGATTCCATCAAGTTCCACACCTCCGGTGGAGATCCGCGACAGTGTGGATCTATCCCGTTTTAAGATAACCATCAAAGATCGTCTTGGCCCTTCACACGATGATCGAGGCAAAGCTCCAGTTAGAGGGCGCTCAAGCCCGTTGAACGAATCTCGAGCAGTTTTTCAGGCTGGAGGTCGTGATTGTCCTCAAAAGCAATGGAGGAGAACGCATAACGCGAAAAGTCCTATAACCGACCGCATTGGACTGTGTGTCAAAGTCCAGGAGCCTGTTGAAAGCCTACATTCACGAAAACGTAACTTTAGACATGCGACTCCTGAAGATGCTAACAAAGCATTGAATTCCTAGAAGAGAACGTACTCGTCAGACGAGGACGTTGCACCTAGGGACTCATGCCAACACACGATGGGTTGCTCCGTTCATCCGACCAATGAGTTGTACTATCGAGCCCAAGATATGAATAGGTCTCGGAGAAGGAATCACCAAGAACTAGACTCCCATTGTCTGTGTTCCAAAATTATCAAGGCTGTGTTGTCAGAATGTTGCTGTTCTAAGGCCACCCCGGAGAGAGTTTCAGTATTTGAAAGAATCTCCACTAGAATGTCTGAATCCAAACCAAGGCATTTCCGAAAGAAGAGAGCTGCTCTTCAAAATGATGAATTTCCAGAAGTGTCTGTTAACATGACTGGGAGAGGAAAGTCGACACGATACTTTAGTCCTGATCAGTTTGCCACAGTATCCCGACGTATGACCCGATTGCGAACGGGAACCATCAGACAAAAGGATTAACAAAGAATGCAGAAGGGACTTTCTTCAGAAGACGAAACGTCGGACGCTTGCTCAGATGTTTGCTCAGCAATGGCTTCCGATGATACAGCATCCAGCGTAGGGTAATCCTACGAATCATTTATGATCAGTGCTGAGCAAATGGCTAAGATTCTCAATGATGCTCTAACCAAGCAGAAAGAAAATTTCAAATTTAGTCTTCCAAATACTGACCGTCGCTTAGAGCTCACATATCTATGTTGCAAATGGATTATGGTTGCTAATGGACCTATCCCTATGAGGCCAATTGAGGAACTGATGGCTGAAGCTACTGCTCGTATCGCTGAGAGGATAGTTCGAGAAGATGCGCTAGAATGAAGGAGGCGCGAAAAGAAGCTCGCTGGTCCCTCAGGCAAAGGCAAGCAGAAAATGGAGGAAATAGAAGAGGAGTCATTTGCTTCTGAGGAGGAAACTTTCGAAGAAAATGAAGTCGCTGCTGGTGGTGCTACGGAAGTCAACAGTGACTTCGAGGAAGACGCGACAGGTTTGTCTGAATCTTTTTGTAAAGAACTATGGGACTTATCGATTGCTGATCGATCTCGTCGACTTAAAGCTCGAAAAAAATAGAGAATTTTGCCCACTTAAAATAGGGTGATTGTTGAACTTTCAGATGTAGATTCTGAAGAAGAAGAGAGGAGATGTAACTTTGTCCCTCGTACTCAATCTCCGGCTACAACTCGAGCAGGACCGCCAATTGAGTCATGTGCCGCATCTACACAGGACAAACCTATGGATTTTAAAGAGGTACGACCTACCAAGCGCCTGAAGTTAACCATTAAGCGACGCGTGAAACCTCAGACTTCTCAAACGGAGGTGGCCGACGATACACTCATTGGTGAGGAAGGTAATATTTTGGCTCTTGTCATCTTTCTAGTTCTTTCCTTCTATTAAGCTTTAGACTTAACAAATTCTATATCCCAGGGGGTCACGATGAAGACGCGGTGATGTACGATCCTCCTTCTCTCGATATAGCCTTTTTTGGACGATCTTGCTTCGTGCCACTAGCAGATGAGGCTGTGAATCAGGATCTAACAGGTACTGAAACGGGTGTGGCACCTGAAGCTGGAGAAGGTACTGTTGTAGGACCTGATTTGCCTGCGGTGATTGCTAACCCATGTACACCTATTATCGGTAGTACAACTTTTAGATGGCAATCTCGGGTATTAAACAATTCAGAGTTCGTCCCTCCTCTAATTGCTTATATGCTTCTGGCTCTTTTAGAAAAGCTACGAGAGGCGATTGTTGACGTTGGGATTGAAGAGCATGCCGTCACTACCGGAGGTGAATTCAATTCTCTCTCATTGCTGATTTTCAACTTTTCTTCCCATGTCTTAACATTTAGAATTTTCTTCAGATGTCTCAATGGAAGGCCCAAGTGAGAAAGAAACCTTTCATCATGTAGCCGATGCACCTCCGTCTGATCTCACACAGGACCCTTCTGGCTCTGGCGACAGGCTACTTGATGACATGTTGTTAGAACAAACTCATCGAGATACTATCAAACCGATCATTGAAGCTGTTGAACCAATCATTGAAATTGTTAAATGGGTCATCAAAGCTGGTTCTTCCGTGGGTATGGATTTTGTCCTTTTATGAAAATTATTCCCTTATCGGTTTCACTTTAATCCTTAAGGGAGTCATACTTGTAGGACCAGTCGTTAAGACTGATGCAACTACTATTGTTGGGATATCTGACGATCCTGAGGGTCTTGATCCCTTGCTGTTGGCAGGAACTATCATAGAAGCTCAATCGTCAGTTACTCTAACTCAACTCACAATCCTTATGATCGAAGCGACTACTACAGCTATGGGGATTAATCCTGTTGAGAAGGTCGTAAGACCAACAGATGGGGTTGGTACGTCAATGGCTGCGACATCGACGACAGTCTTAAAAGTTCAAGAGGTTGTGACGGCAGAACCAAGAGCGGGACATCAACTTGGAGAAACATCACTTGATTTTGGTAAATTTTTCTTTGATACTGATTCAGAACTTCAGCTAAGGTTTCAAAGGTATTTATATCCTCTTTTCTTTGTAAGGCCTTCTTCTCAGCTCAATGATATGGTCAGGACTCTGTTATCGGATGATGACCCTGATAAAGTCCTTCTTCGCTTGGAGATTACTTCCTTCTTCTCATTTGTGAATGGCATGCTTGATAAGCTTATCCACAAAGGATTTTCTCTCAGCCTCTTCAAATCTTATATTGATAATCAAGTAACTTTTATATGAAACTAAGGATACTCGGATCTGGCAGACGTTATTACTGCGGACTTAGACCATCTCGAGCACGAATTTCAAAGGTTGAAGGAATTCCAGGCTGCCGGTGCTCCTTCATATGTGGCTGCTCAGTAGGAGACCCGGCTGCAAACCTGGTGAGAGGCTTAAATATCTGCCAATATTAAAATTCGATAACAAGAGAGTCGTGTATAGAAAACGAAAGCCGTTTTTAATGATAGATTGATAGCCCTTCGCGAAATTGACTCTTCTCTGGCATCAGGTTTTACCACAATAAAACGACTCGAATCGGAACTTAAGACAGTCAAAGATGCTCAAGCTGTTTTGGAGATGACAAAGGCTCATACAGAGGGTACTGTAAATACAGTGTCCAAACAGCTAGAACTTTTCAAAGAGAAGTTAACCGAGATGAAGGCGGAGGCTACACGGATATTGGCTGCTGATGAGGAATCCATGAAGGCTACGTTGCAAGGTGAGCTCGAGCAAGCTTATGTGGAAGAGTTGTCGAAGTTAGAGCAATAAGTTCTTAGCCATAAGCTTCATGTAGATTGACCGTGACTTTTGTACCTGCAAACTCAATTTTTATTAATAGAAGATATTTCTTTTTTTTTCGTTCATTATACCTCTTTTATTATGATGTTTTATTCTGTGTGGAATAATCAACCATAACACTTGTGGGATTTTTGGCAAACTCCCAGCCTTCAACGGGTTTGATGAGCTTTTACCGACTACCGTTTGAATCGGGCTAGCATGCTGATTGTTTTGGTCCATTCCGCATGTAACGTTGTGCTAAGAGTATTAATTCACTTAGACTTGATGCTATGACTTTGAATACATAGACTTCACCATTTTTTATGGAAAAAGGCACACAGTAACGCGTATTAGGCGCTGACTTAGGATTTTTAGCAAACCCCCAGTCTTTAACGTGTTTGATGTGCCTTTACCGATTACCATTTGAATCGGGCTAGCATGTGAATTATTAAAACCTGTTTCACATGTAACATTGTGCTAAGAGAGTTAGTTCTTCCGGACTTGGTACTATGATTTTGAATACATAGACTTCACCATTTCTTATAATAAATATGGCACCCGGTAACGCGTATTAGGCGTTGACTCATCCCTACTTAGGATTCGGGATAAAAGTCTCCAGAATTATATTCTGGTGTCTTTTTCAATTGGTGAAAGACTAAACCGGCAATGCGTGTTAGGCATAGGCTTATCTCTATTTAGGAGTCAAGATAAAGTTCCCCGTGCATAAAGTGCGCGGATTGAAAGTTGAGAATTGTGTCTTTTCTCAGGGTAAAGACAAACCCGATGCTGGAAAGGAAGAATTTTATATTCTATCTCCGGGTCTTGTTTAGGGTAAAGACGAACCCAAAAATGGAAGAGAAAGAATTTTATATTTTATCTCCCAGCACTGAAGAGGAAGAATTTTATATTCTATCTTCAGTTAAAAAGGAAACTGGAGGTGGGATCTCCACCCCCAGAATCCGGAAAGATGAAACTAGGAGTGGGATCTCCATTCCAAGAATCGAAAAGGTTCAAATAACCCTAACTTTTATAGGATTGATTGCTTGATCCAAGAAAAGAGTTCCTCTTTTATTGAGGAGAAATTCCGATTTCGACCCTAACTTTTATAGGTTTGACTAAAAAGGAAAAAAATGGAAGTCTTTCGTTTATCGAAAGGGATGACTCGATATTAGTCCTAACTATCTGCAGGTTTGACCAAGTGAGTTTGGAGACAATCCTAACTTTTATAGGTTTGATTGCTCAAATTGAAAGTGGTCCTCTCGTTCATGGAAGGAATCGAGAGGAGAATCTAGCTTTGGCCCTAAATTTTATAGGTTTGACCTGAAAGAAAAGAGAGTGGAATACAGGTAACAGTAGAAATATCGGTTTGTACTAGCCACTCGATAGAGGATTTTGATGTTAAGTGATCAGAACTTAACACGCCAAGCTTTGAAAATTGCCATGAATTGGCGGATAGAAATTTTGGTGGACCCACCGTCAATTGTCTTGATCAGTGGAGGATTTTGTGAGGAAAGGTTGATCTGTCAAGATGTTCGAATCTCATTCATCAATAATAAACACGCTTTAACTTTGAATACCTTTAGAGTCCAAGTGTTGATTTCTTATTCATTATTTTCATGGCAACTGGGTTATCCCTAAGAATACCACATGAAGTATTTTTTTGGGAACTTCCCGATACATTGATTATCCTGAATATACTAAGGGTAGTATTTTTTTAGGAACTTGCCATTTATCGGCATCATAAGCCGATCGCCTTCTTTGGTAATAAGGCGATATGCGCCACTCGAATAGACTGTCTCTACTATGAACGGCCCTTCCCATTTGGGTTCAAATTTGCCTTTCTTCTTAGAATTAAGGATCATAGGCCGTCGTTCAGTTAAGACTAAATCTCCTTCTTTAAAACTCCGTTGCCGAACCTTTTTATCAAAAGCTCGGGAAATTCTGGTTTGGTAGAACTCAATGTGCTGTTGAGCTTCTAAGCGCTTTTCGTCGAGCATCTCGAGTTCCTTGAGACGTTTCTGATGTTGTTCTTCAGTCGTTATTTGGGTTGCGAGAGCAATTCGAAGAGATGAAATTTGTATTTCTAACGGAAGGACGACTTCACACCCGTACACTAAAGAATACGAGGTTGTGCCAGTAGGTGTGCGAACTGTGGTGTGATAAGCCCATAGAGCTTTGCCAAGTTTTTCATCCCAATCTCGTTTGTTAGTATTCACGAGTTTTGATAGAAACTTGATGATAGTCTTATTAAAGGCTTCAGCTAATCCGTTTCCTATGGGATTGTACGCTGTTGACGAGACGTCTTGAATTTTAAACTTCTCGTAAAATCTGATGAATGCATTACTGACAAACTGAGGACCGTTGTCATGTATGATTCGCCTTGGGATACCATACCGGTAGATAATGTGGTGCTTAATAAACGCAATAACATTGTTTGTGTTAACTTCTCTGAGCGAAATCGCTTCAGCCCATTTGGAGAAGTAATCAGTAATTGCTAGAATGAATCGATCACCTTTGACTGACGGGGGATTATGGGACCAACAATATCCATTCCCCAAGTCTCAAAAGACCATGATGTAGCTGAAGGATGCAGATGCTCCGGGGGTTGGTGCATATAATTCACGTGCACTTGACACGCGTGACACTTTCGGGCATATGCGATCGCATCTTTGATCATGGTGGGCTAATAATATCCCATTCTTCTGATGCGGTCATAAAGTTTGGGGCCAGGTTGGTGGGCACCACAAACCCCTTCGTGCGTCTCTTTCAGGACTTCTTCTGCTTCTTTAAACGATAAACAATGTAGTAGTAAGCCATCGTACCCCCTACGATATAGCGTTCGACTCTCCGTGTTATAGTAGAATCTCGGTGCTCTTCGTCGGATTGAGTCCCTTTCCTTCACATCTTCTGGTAAGATTCCATGCAAGACGTAATCGATGATAGGGAAATGCCAATCTCAGGGTTCGAAATCGACTTGAGTTGAATGTACTTCTTTATTATCCTCTTCCTTGTCATCTTCATCATAGATTGACACGAAGAGTTGGTGAGTTCTCACCGTAATAAATTATTCTGTTTCGAGAGGCTGCGCTAGAGGCACGGCTAATGCTACCAGCACATCTGCGTACGCGTTTTGTAAGCGTGGAATGTATTCGATGAAGAATCCTTCACACGATTCTGCCATCTGAACGGCTACCTTATGGTACAGTATTAAGTCTTGATTTTTGACCTCATATTCTCCCTGAATTTATTTAACAACTAATTGAAAATCACTGAAAGCTTCGAGATACTCGACCCCCAGCTCTTTAGCGAAGCTGAGTCCGATAAGCAACGTGTTATATTCGGAAAGCTTCGAGATACTCGACCCCCAGCTCTTTAGCGAAGCTGAGTCCGATAAGCAACGTGTTATATTCGGCTACGTTGTTTGAGCATGGCTCGGTCAGCGAGTAGGCTCTAGGCATCACATGTTTTCCCGGATATTCGGCTACGTTGTTTGAGCATGGCTCGGTCAGCGAGTAGGCTCTAGGCATCACATGTTTTCCCGGAGAAACTAAAACAACTCCAACTCCGGAGGAAATCTTAGAACATCCAGGGGCACTTGCTACATTAGTTGCTCGAGAAGCACCATCGATGTACAAACACCACACCTGTTGATGGGAAGTTACGTTGACTTCGTGGGTTTTATCTGGCAGATCGTCATATACCCCGGCGGTATCCGTAGTTAGGTTAGCTGCCAGGAGATCACAAATAGCTTGTCCCTTGACCGACTTTTGTTGTTTAAAATTTAGATCATACTGGGACAGAAGTAAAGCCCATTTCGCTAAACGCCAATTCATGAAAGTAGGCTGTGTCATGAATATTTTGACTGGGTTAACATTGGAGATGACGTAGATAGTTTGCCCCACCAAGTAGTGTCGCATCTTTTGTATAGCGAATACTAAGGCGAGACACTCTCTTTCGATCATTGGATATCGAGATTCGGCACCTACGAGGGTCCAGCTTAAATAATACTTTGCTTGTTCGTGACCATTATCGTCGTCATGTGCAAGTAATGCACTTAACGAGTGGCTCGTCGCCTTGACATAAATCAAGAACGATTTGCCCGATTTTGGTGCAACGAGCACTGGAGGTTTTGAGAGATATTCTTTAATATCTTCGAATGCTTTTTGGCAAGCGTCATCCCATATAAATGATACGTGTTTCTTTGTAAGCCTGGAGAATGGTTGACATTTTCCTGAAAAATTCGAAATGAAACGACAGATATAAGCCAACCGTCCTTGTAATCCTCTGAGTTCCTTAAGGTTTCTCGGGGGTTGTAGCTCGTTAATCACCTTCACTTTGTCAGGGTAAATGTGAATGCCCTTAGTAGTGACGACAAATCTAAGAAATTTACCGCTGGACATTCCGAGAAAAGATTTGGTAGGATTCATCTTCAATTGGTGAGTCCACATCAGATCGAACATTGTTTTCAAATCCTTGATATGATCATTTTTGTTATGACTTTTCACGACTAGTTCGTCCACATAGCATTGGACGGTCTTCCGGAGATGCTCTTGAAAAATCTTTGACATAGCTCTCTAATAGGTGGTCGCTGCATTCTTTAAGCCGAAGGGCATAACCGTGTAACAGAAAACATCGAGGGGTGTTCTAAACGCGGTATGCTTTTCATCATCTGGGTGCATCTTTATCTTATTATAACTAGAGAATCCATCCATAAAAGACATTCTCTCGAATCCACACGTATTGTTGATGATAACATCTGTGATGGGAAGAGGGAAATCGTTATTTAGGCAGGCAATGTTAAGATTTCTGAAGTCGATGCAAATCCTAATTTTCCCGTTCTTCTTAAGGACTGGGACGATATTAGCAAGCCATTCGGGATGTTGCTCCTCCCTGACGAAACCCGAGTCGATAAGTTTTTTGACTTCAGACTCGATTGCCTCTATAATTTGCGGACAAAATCGTCTTTTTTGTTGTTTGACAGGTTTGACATCCGACTTAATATTGAGACAATACACTGCTACATTTGGATCGAGCCCTGGCATATCTTCATAATTCCAGGCGAACACATCGATGTATTCCCTAATGAGAGAGATTAACTCTTCTTTCTCATCCGGCGGGAGGCTGTCGCTAATGAATATTGGCTTCGGATTATCCTCGTTACCCATTTTCACCTGGACTACTTGATCTTTGGTAGGAGGTTCTCTTTGTTCAAACCTATCACCGTACTGCATATTCAGGTGATGAACCCAAGGGTCTTCCCAAGTTAGCATTTGATCGTCTTCCTCTATTGTCGTAGGGTCAACCGTAGCCATGTTCGACATTAGCTTTTTGAACATTTCTCCGAGACTGGCATTGGAGTCTTAGGCTGAAGAGTCGGAAGAATATCCATCTTTACCCTTATTAGCGATTTGATCGATGACTTGCCAGCAACATTCGTCGTCGGATGAGGAAACATAGCCTAAACCTCTTCGGTGGCTATAATAGTCATCGGGCTTTCCTTTTGGTACATAGGCCATACGAGGTGGAACTCGCGGACCTCGAGTGATACGAGTTGCCATGCGAGCACCCTTTGGTCGTGGAATTACCAAAATGTGGGTTGAGAAGAAGACGATTGAAACACAAGAACAATTCAGTTTTGGTGAAGGAAAATACCTTCTCTAGATTATAAAGAACAAAAGATTACAATCTCTTCCTCACAATCTCACTAGAATCGAGAACAACCTCTCAATCCTCTCTAAACCCTAATACAAAGATTAAAATCTTACTCTGATCTAAGATCTCATAGATCCTCACAATCTAAACCCTAATCCCTTTTGATTAGGATCTCACTTAGACCTAAAACCCTTTAGATCTACATCTTGCCTCTCCCCCTGTATAGAACCCTAAACAATTCATATTTATAGGGTTTACAACGTGGTGGCAATCTAGTAAATAACCAAAACCAAACCCAGCTAGGATTCCTTCAAAACAGAAATCAAGTCTGCCCAGGAAACCTCGATGAGTCGACTCATGAATGAGATGAGTCGACTCATGATCACCAATCGACTTATAGTCGACTCAAAATGTGCACAAACCGTGCTGGCCTGCATGAGTCGACTCATGATTTTCATGAGTCAACTCAGCAGAAGCATTTTGTTATCTGGAGGCGTTTTCTTGAGTCGACTCATCAACCCGTCAGTTGACTCATCAACCGTCAGTCGACTCATCAACCCGTCAGTCGACTCATCAGGCTGAGAACTGAAATCTTCGATTCTTCGTTCTTTCGACTCGCTTCACGCTCCATCCTGTGCTCCGCCGTATCGTTTCACACCACTATTCTCAAGATATCCTGAGAATCACCTATCCTCAAGCTCCCATGAGGATCGCTTTTCCGAAGAGAAGATACACCCATATCATCGACCAAAACAAAGACCTTCCCCAAGTACGAAGTCATATCCGTATCTCTCCATGAGATTACGCGCTTTTGTGTCATACCTGAATAGATGAGAGGTAGGTTTATCACCATCATTATCTTCTTTCAAAAAGTGCTCTGGTATCGAAGGTTCTCTTCCTTTACTATAGATAACTTCCTTTTCACCCCCTGCCTTTGCAGGAATGACAAGTGTCGTTCCGAATGAATCCTACACCTGTTTTTTTGTCATGTAAAATGATTGAAGTGGCATGTACAAGTCAAGGTTATCATATAGCCCCTTCATGATATTATCAAGACACAACGAGTACTCTAAATCATTATTTATTGCATTATTTTTGGCAAGTTGTCGGTTACAAGTACTTTCCGATGATTCTTCATCATCAAGATTGATTACAATAGGTACAATATCGTTAAGTACAAAACCACCATCATAATCAAACCTAGCTTCGGTGTCAGCTTCTTCCCCGCTGTCCGTTCCTTGGGCCGATGGT
Source organism: Asparagus officinalis (assembly GCF_001876935.1). Classification (NCBI taxonomy): domain Eukaryota; kingdom Viridiplantae; phylum Streptophyta; class Magnoliopsida; order Asparagales; family Asparagaceae; genus Asparagus; species Asparagus officinalis. The sequence continues at coordinate 42,426,649 of NC_033798.1, read as the reverse complement.
TCAGTATCGGATTCGGCACCGTAGAGAAGGGAGTCGGTGAATTAATTTTCTAATCCCTTAAACGGTTGCTTATCCGCGACCACCGTCTTGACTTCGTTATTGGTGTCCACATATTTGAGATACTGATAAAGGGTAGAGGGGACTATAATGTTCCTGTGGATCCAGGGTCGACCTAATAGTAAGTTGTAAGAGGTCTCCGCGTCGATCACATAACATGTGACTTATGACTTTAAATCCCTGATCTGGCACTTTACTCGGATTTTACCCAATGGTCTGGATCCACTGGTGTTGAATTCGTGGATCGTAGTACCCGTAGAGGCTAGCTTACTAGCTAGTATTCTGAGGATATACATCAGTCGGAGCGGCATGATGCTAACAGCGAAACCCGGATCAACTTGGATCCGGTTTACAACGCTAGAGCCAATGTGCCCGGTAAAATACAAGGGCCGGTGATGCTTTGAATTCTTCGTCTGCATATCTTCTTTGGTGAAAGAAATGCAGGGAAAATGGTGCGACGCGAGGTTGCAATGTTGGACTAGCGGCTCTGGTTCTTCAGGAGATGGCTTGATCTGAGTCAGGAAAACTTCAGAATTGGCCAAGGCTTGTTGTAACTCTTCCCTTGTGTCTTTTGAAAGACATAGCAACTCATATAAGATTATTCTAGCCGGTATATTAGCTAATTGCGTCATAATATCAAAATGGGGTTGAGCACTCGAGCTTCCCGGTTTTTCTCGCCCAATCGGTTGATTGAATCGAGACTGCTTTGGGTTCTGACCTTCTTGGTATAAAGGTTCTTTCCCTTTTTGCTTTTGTTGGGTCTTCTCTGCAACTACGGGTGTTGGGGGAGTTGTGACAATTCCCATCTCTACTAATGTCTTGGAAGGAACGGTTTTGTTTACCCGCTGCTTAGCCAATTGCTCGGAAGCATCCAAATACTTGAAGTGATATTCATTTCCACTCCGGGTTGTAAAGACTTCTTGTTCATCTTTAGAAAGCGGGAAAGCAGGAATTCTTTCATCATCTTCTCCTGGAATAGCAGAGTCTCCGTAACAGGATTTCCCCTTGCCTTTCGATTTCTTCTTGGATGATGATCCGACCCACTGTTCATCTTTGACCAGATCAGGATGAACCCAGAGAATCTCACCATTCGGGACTGTGTGTGGCACAAGTCCTTTCTGACGTTGTTTGTGAGGATCATCGTTCACGGTGTTCATCGCAACTTTCATCACGGGCTCAGGTTGAAACCAGTTCAAAGGGATAGATCTGAAGCTTATTAACACCGCATTCGCACACAACTTCTTCTCTTTAGGTTGCTTCATGGTAATAACCCCTACATCGATCAAGGCTTGAATCTTATCCTTGAGGGCATAGCATGACTTGGTAGGGTGGTGAACCGCTAGATGAAATGCGCAATACTTTGGGTCATTAACCCTCTTAGCGACTTCTTGATCTTGGATCGGAGGCAACTTGATCTTGTTGTTCTCTATAAGGTATTTGAAAATACCAGGAACTTCGTCCTCTTTAAACAAGTAGACTTTTGGGAATTTTGGCTCCGAAGTCTTCTGTTTCTGAGGCTGTTGTTGCCACTGTGACTGCTGAGGCGCCTTTTGCTATTGTTGTTGCGCTTGCACTTCGATTGTTTGGTTCACATCCACTGCATTCACTTGCGCTTTTCCCTTACCCTTAGGAACAAAATTCTGTTGCGGGGCTGGTGCCGCCGTTTGACCTCTTTCGGCCTTTTTCCTCTTGAGGAAACGTTCGGCAGACCTTCAAATCTTTCCAGGTCTTAGACGGTGCCATTCCTATGGCTTCGAGGATATCCAACGAAAGATTGTTGTAACAAGTCTCCAGGATGAAGTCTTCGCTAATCGGATCCCTACAATTCATGGCTTTGTTCCAGAATCGTTTGATGAAATTTTCCACCAACTCTCCGTCTTTTTGCTTCTCGTCAAATAACGTTCGATTGAGACTTCGGTGTCGTCATCGAAGAAATTCATGAGAAACATGTCCTCCATGTCCTCCCAACTGCTAATACTTCCTAGCTTGAGGCGGCGATACCAATCGAAGGCTGCTCCGCGAAGAGTGCCGACGAATGACCGTACCATCAGAGGTTCATTCCCGAAGATTATCCCCAAGTGAGATTTGAAGTATATTAAATGCTAAGTGGGGGAACCCTTTCCATCAAACGGCGTGAAGTTGATTAAATTAAACTTTGTCGGATACGGGATTGACTCCCACTCTCTTGGGTATGGGCACGGTATTCCGGATCTTTTTACTTCCTGAACACTCATCAACGTATTTATTTTGCTCTCCAAATCCCTCATCTTCTTATCCTCGCTCGTATCTTTCTTCGAGCGATTTCGGGGAGAGGTAACGTGGTCTTCCTTCGTATTGTTATCATCCGAAGGACCACCCCCAGTATTGTTATCGACGGGAGGAGTGTTCATGTTGGCATTCTCATCCACTTCCCGCTCGTTATCATCTTGGTTGGGATTATTACGATGGCTAGACTCTCCCTGATGAGTTTTCAGTGCCACGATTTGCTGGTCATGCATCTCCCTCATTTGCTGTATAGCCATTTCCATTTCAAATTTAAAATTCTCTTTCTACTTGGTTAGAGTATCATCGAGAATCTTAGCCATTTGCTCAGCGCTGATCATAAATGATTCGTAGGATTGCCCTACGCTAGATGTTGTATCATCGGAAGCCATTGTTGAGCAAGCATCCGATGTTTCATCTTCTGAAGGAAGTCCCTTCTGTATTCTTTGGTAATCCCTTTGTCTGATGGTTCTCAATCGTAATCGGGTCATACGTCGGGATATTGTGGCAAACTGATCCGGACTAAAGTGTCGTGTTGACTTTCCTCTCCCGGTCATGTTAACGGACACTTCTGAAAATTCATCATTTTGACAACACCGCCTTGATAATTTTGGCACACGGACAATGAGAATCCGTGTCTCGGGCACTCTTTTTCCTAGATTTGTTCGCACCCCCAGCTTGATAGTATAACTCGTCAGTTTGATGACTGGAGCATCCTATCGCGTGTTGGCATGACTTTGCAGGTATAACGTCTTCGTCCGACGAGTACGTTTTCTTCTGGGAATTCAACGCCTTGTTAGCGTCTTCAGGAGTCGCATGTCTAAGGCTACGCTTTTGCGAACGTCGGCCTTCAATAGGCTCTTGGACTTCGACACGTAATCCAATACGGTTATTTATAGGGGTTTTCCCGTCATACGTTCCCCTCCACTACTTAGGAGGACGATCACGACCTCTAACCTGAAAAGTTGCTCGAGATCCGTTCAACAGGCTTGATCGCTCTTTAACTAGATCTTTGCCTCGCTCATCGTATGACGGGACAAGACGAGCTTTGATGGTTATTTTAAAATGGGATAAATCCACACTATCGCGGATCTCCACCGGAGGTTCAGGAGATCTTCTGTCTTGACTCTGACGTGGGTCAGACTTGAGTGACCCGCGGGTTAGAGGGTCGGATCCGGGTGACCCGTGAACTGGAGGGTCGGATTTGGGTGACCCGCAGACTGGAGGGTCGGATCTTGGTGAGCTACGGATCGACGGGTCGGATTTGAGTGACCTGCGCTTCGACGGGTCGGATTTGAGTGACCTGTGATTTGGCGGGTCGGATTTGAATGACCCGCGATTCAGCGGGTCGGATTTAAGTGACTCGCGGACCGGTGGGTCGGATCTGAGTGACCCGTGTTTTTCGATCTTTTGGCCGCCGTCCTAGACTTTGGCCTCCATACTTGGTGCAGTCTTTGTGGCTTCTTTTCCACTTCTTCATCCTCTAATTTCTTGGCCTCTTGCACAAGAATTCTTGCATGTGCAAGCAATGCGCGGCGTTTCTGAATCCGCTCTTGAAGAGTCGATCGGGTCCTTTTGATGCGGTTGGCGTCTCCTGGACTTCAGATCCGCCTCATAACGGATTCCATCAACTGGTTCCAAGGCTTTGGCCAGTTAGCGTGTGAGGCGTTAGCGTCGCCTCTGACGTGCTCTCTTTGATAGAGTTGGCACGTCATCAATAGTCGACCCCTTGCTCAAGGGTGTTCGCGGGAAAAATCGTATCTTTCTTCATTGATTCCATTGCACACTCTTGTAAAAGTTTATAGATTACAAAGATCCGGACTTTTTATAAGATCCGGTTACAACGAGATCAAAAAAGGAAATAAAAATTACAACTTTTCTCTTTTGTCGAACAAATCGCGAGCTCCTGTTTTGCGGTCGCTCGCTTTGTGGGTTCTTTACCTGCGCCGGGGTTTATCCGTGGACCACCGCGAGATCTAGATCCGGTCGGATCTACGCAGTACAACGGGTATTATTTCGCTAAGGAAATAATAGCCGAGGGTACTATTTCGCCAAGGAAATAGTAGCCTTTAATTCTCGGGATCAAAGACCAAGCTTTGATCCGGAGTATGCCTGCGTAGATCTGAGATCCGATTTGAGATCCGGTTCCTCTCGAACTCTTGCCTTATTTGGCGTTAACGATCGCCGAGCACCGGATCTGGATGAGCAAGTCTTCAAAGTCCCAAAGCTTGAATCTATTTTAGATCTGAGCTTCGAATCCAGCAGGGCTTCGTCTCCAAAAAATCCAACCTCTGAAAAATAAACCAAGGGGGCCTATTTATAGGCTCTCTGAACTATGCCCGCGCACAGATCTGGGCCGGCCACCTATAGGTGGCCGGCTCCGGGCCGAGCCACCTATGGGGGTGGCTCGGCCACCGAGCCACCCATGGGTGGCTCGGTTTTAGCGAGCCACCGTGGGTGGCTCAGCTTTGGCCGAGCCAGCGCTATAAGTGGCTGCGGCTGTAGCCGCCCCCTTAGGCATGGTTTTCCATTTTCGGGTTCAGTCCGGATCCGGTTCTGTGGTTTGATTTATCCGGACTTGAATCGTTGACCTGATTTGGCAGTAAATCCGATTCCTGATTTGGTAGTAAATCCACTTCTGAGTTCGAGTCCGAAACTGATCTTGATTCGATCGTGATTCATCCGAGTCCGCCCTTGGATGGATGACTCGTTGACTCTTCAACCCATTGCTTGATTCCGCACGCGAATGGATGCATTCCGTTGCTTTCATGTGATTCGTTAACCTCGTCGCCTCGTTAATCCGATTCGTTGCGTGTCACTTGGCTTCGGCGTTGTGGACTGACGCTCGTGTTTGGATATGTCGTCCGATGGTTCGTCGGTTTGTGCTGAGCTGTGCTAAGGTACCTATAAGCAATTTTATATGCCTACAGATACCCCCTCCAAAGTATTTCAGCCTCGTTCTTTTATAGAAGAGTCTGGAATACTTTGGATATGATTGTTCCATCCTTCGGGATATTTGGAGTGGCTTCTATTTTTGATTCCTTCAATCCTTCTGGCTATTCGGTGCTTTGTCGAATGTCTGTAAGGGTTGTTGAATATCATTTCTCCATGATAATGTTTTGATGATAACAATTTATATTGTGTGTGCACTAACTTTCATATGCATATTTTAATATCAGAATATGTACAAGTGCAAGTGGATATCAAGGCATTTTGAAGTGAGAAAATGAAGAACAAAAGATAATGTATTTGAATTTTTCTTTACTTAGAATATTTGTACAAGCCTTGATCACACACACACACGCACACACACAATTTTAGAACACACTAACACAGGCTTAGTGTGTTGGTTAACTATAGAAATCCCCTATGTTAACCATTAGAATAGTAGTTAAAACTTAATTATAAAAACTCATTATTTCTGAATATTTGATCTTAATAGTCGACTAATTAGGATAGTAGTCGACTACTCATGTATATAACTCAAATACAAGTTTCTGTCTGTTTACAGTATAGTCGACTAATTAACATTATAGTCGACTACTGAAGTAAATGTCAGTTTTCAAGTATCTGTCAAATTACAGTATAGTCGACTAATGATCATTATAGTCGACTACTGAGAACATTTTCCGAAAACACAGAGTCTGTCTGAACTCAGTGTAGTCGACTAATGACTACAGTAGTCGACTACAAAAGACAGTTTTCCAGTTTTCAGAATTTGAATTTCTGACAGTTTTTAGCCGTTTTTAAACGTTTTTGTCTTTTCAAGGGCTATATATAGGTTATTTGTTCAGAAAAATTGTACATGCATACATACCCATAAGCTTTGATCTTTGTGCAATTTTTCAAGTGAAAAACATTCTGATTTTCTGAAAAAGAAGAGTTTCTGAAATTGCCTATATACCTTCATCAAAAACAAATCAATTAGGCAATTTTACAGAGATTAAAAGAATCCTAAGCCACTGCTGCACTTCATTACACATTCAAGGCTTATAGGATCATTGTGTTCTTCTTCAACAAGTTTTCTCTCGGTTGTGAGAGGGTTAGTCTCTTGGGTTAGAGATTGGTGTTCAAATTGACAAGGAGTTTGTCAATTGGTGTTGCAATTTGCAGGAACTTGCAAATTGGTCAGGTTTGCATTTGATTTTGTAAGTTTATTCAAAATCATAGTGAAAACTCTCAAGCGGGATTTGCTTGGGGACTGGATGTACACCAGTTTGGTGGAACCAGTATAAAATCCTTGTGTTTGTGTTTGCAAATTTCTGAGATTGCCATTTTTCTTTGCAATTTATTATCTACTTTGCAATAATTTTAAAAGAACACTATTCACCCCCCCTCTAGTGTTCAAGTGTATCTATTTCAGATCCTACATTACTAACAGTGCATGCTTCCACGGTAGCTTCGAAATCCGCCTTCAGCACAACTGGACGTTTGATCGACGATCACATGACATCGTTAGATTCATATACCGTATAAGAGATAATGCGCTTACAAGATTGATGAATGTACGAGAAGAAAAGTAAGACGTCGATCGGATGGCTGGTTTTGAAGATAAATTTAAAGAGTCAGGAGTAGCAAATAGATATAAAGAGTTCATCAGTTTGTAATTTTTATTTCATAACTAAAAATTTATGATAAATTATTTTGAAAACAGTTGCAAATGATAGTGATATAGATGAGTAGGTGCCAACCTAGTTTGGATGTATTCATCTATTGTGATGCGACGAATTCTAAAATAAATTTATAATTGTAGATGATTAACTGATTATTAATAAAGAATTTATTTTTATGATTTTAATTTATATATTTTTTTTTGTATTTATAAATTATGTAATTATAAGTGATTAATAATATGATTATTTTTATTAAAATTTTGTTTAATTTTTTGCTATGTATTCTTGAAAATTTAAAGAAATAAAAAAAATTGAAAATTAAAAAAACACAAAAATAACGGGTTGTCCCTGTGCCCGGCCCGTTCGGGCCCGGGCTCTACCCTAGCCAACCGGGTCTAGGTTCGGGCTCTGATTTTGATCGGCTCAAAAGGAAAGTGCTCACATGTGTTTCATGGCACAAGATGATGTAAGTGAAAATGAAGAGCTTTTAGATGCTTTTAATGAATTATATGAAACTTTTATAAGATTAAAAATTTCACATAATTTTCTTAAAGGTGAGAATAAAAGGTTACGTGAAGAAATTTCAGATTTAAATTCCTCTACTTATACTAATTCTCAATTAGTTGAATTAAAAGAAGAAAATTTTTCTTTACTAAAAGAAAATGATAATTTATCTAATGAAAATAAATATTTAAAATCAGAATGTAATAAGTTAAATATTCGAATTAATAGTTTAGATAAAGATATTTCTTCTTTTAAATCAAGATATGAAGATATATGTTTAAATGTAAGCAAATTTAATAAAGGAAAAGAAAATCTTAATAATATTCTTTCTTTTCAAAGAGAATCACAAAAGACAAAAGGATTAGGTTTTCAAATTAATAAAAACAAATCAAAGAATACAATTTTTGTAAAACCTTCTTGTGATTTGCATGATTATAAATATGAAAATTTGTATAAAAAGAAATCAAAATTCTTTTCTATTTGGGTTCCAAAAGAATTATCTTCTTTTAATAAGAATTTTTATATTTCTGATTTTATTAAAAATATTTGTTTATCATCTAATTATTTAAGTAAATCAAACTCTTCATGGGTTTGGTTTCCTAAAGGCTAATTTAAAGGACCCAACATAGTATGGGTACCAAAATGTAAATGTTTATTTTTTCAGGTACCCAAGAAAGATAGGTGGATTTTAGATAGTGGTTGCTCTAAACATATGACTGGAAATATTCAATTGTTGTCATCTTTTCAAAACAAGGATGGAGGTACCGTTACTTTTGGAGATAACAACAAAGGAAAAGTCATCGGTATTGGTTCCGTAGGTAATCCAAACAAACCTATCATTGATAATGTTTTATTAGTTAATGGTCTTAAACATAATTTACTAAGTATTAGTCAACTTTGTGATAAAGGTTATAAAATTGTTTTTGAAAAAGAATCATGCTTAATTTATGATATTGATTTAATAACCATTATTTTTAAAGGTTATAGAAAAAATAACATATATGTGTTATCAATGAATAATATTTCAAATGAACATTGTCTTATTGCATCATCTAATGATTCTATTTTATGGCATAAACGTTTTGGACATGTTAACTTTAAACATATGTCTAAGATTTCTAAAAATGATTCAGTAAATGGTTTGCCTAAGATGTCATTTAAAAATAATTTTTGTGATGCATGTCAACAAGGAAAAATGCACAAATCTTCTTTTAAATCTAAAAACATAATATCTACAAATAGACCATTAGAATTAATTCATATAGATCTTTTTGGTCCATCTAGAGTAGCATCTTTAAATGGAAGTAGATATGCATTTGTTCTTGTTGATGATTATTCTAGATTCACATGGGTAATTTTTCTTAAACATAAAAATGATGCTTTTAATGAGTTTTCTATATTTTGCAAGAAAATTCAAAATCAAAAATCAACTTCTATTATCTCTATACGTAGTGACCATGGAGGTGAATTTGAAAATGAATTATTTACAAATTATTGTGACCAACATGGTATATCACACACATTCTCTTTTCCTCGTGCTGCTCCACAAAATGGAGTTGTAGAAAGGAAAAATAGAACCTTACAAGAATGTGCTAGAACCATGTTATGTGATAGTAATTTACCTAAATATTTTTGGGCAGAAGCCGTATCAACAGCTTGTTATGTATTAAATAGAGTTTTATTACGACCTATTTTAAAGAAAACCTCTTATGAATTATTTTATAACAAAATTCCTAAAGTATCTTACTTTAAAGTTTTTGGTTGTAAATGTTTTATCTTAAATACAAAGGATAACTTAGATAAATTCGATTCAAAATCCGATGAAGGAATTTTTGTTGGATATTCTAATCACAGTAAAGCATATAGAATTTATAACAAAAGAACACAAGTTATTGAAGAATCTTTACATGTTTCTTTTGATAAAAAATTTTCAAAAACACCTATTATACTAAATAATGATGATGATGTAATTGATACCATACAAGATACTCCTATGATAGATGTTACAAAAGATGATAATCTACAAAATGATTTACCTAAAGATTTTGTAGAAGTTAAAAATCATCCATATGATTTAGTTATAGGAAATATATCTGACAAAGTAACTACCAGATCTCATTTTAATTTGATTGCTCATAATGTTTTTTTTCAACTATTGAACCTAAAAATATAAAAGAAGCACTTCTTGATGATTCATGGATAATTGCTATGCAAG
>NC_033798.1:42410747-42415998 GCF_001876935.1 Asparagus officinalis | reverse complement strand
GAACTAGTACGTTGGGCAAAAAATCCAAACAAGGAATGCCTCATATATATACCATGTGTTCCGAATGATTAGGAGTTAAGTGTCAATATCTCCATTCTAGCGTTAAGTATGAATATAACTATATAAACAATCCATAAATATCAATCAAAATCAATCAACCCACCAGCTCAAACAGGTGCGGGTAGTCGCGATGCATAACATATTCGCGCCCCTGAAAATCATCATCGATATCTATACTTAACAGTCTAAAATGCAAATACTCTTAGTTAACCCCTAACTAAACGGAACAAGTACGTCAGGCGAAAAATCCAAACAAGGAACTCCATATATATACCGTGTGTTCTGAATACTTAGGAGCTAAATGCTAGATCATCATTCTAGCGTTAAGTATAAACATGACCATACGAATAACCATAAATCATAAACAAATCATACTGAATTTTTAATTTACCTGTTTAAATATGTGTGTGTAGTCGTGACGCATATCCTCCTCATGCTCCCATGAATTCTCCTCAGTTCCTCTCTGGTTCCACTAAACTTTAACTAAGGGTATCACCTTATTTCTAAGCTTCTTATCCTCCTTGGCAAGAATGCATACCGGAATCTCAATCATAGTCAAATCATCGTGAATGTCGACCTCCGGTGTGTCCAACACTCATTTCTCCTCCGGTGTGTCAAAACATCGTGTATGCTCGACATCAAGAACGGACCAATGTACCTCGGGGTATGCTTGTCCCGTCTACCAAAATGCTGTACACCATTCATTAGTGATACTTTTAACAAAACATAATCCCCAACCAGGAATTCTAATGGTTGTTGCCTCCAGTCTGCATAACTTTTCTGACGACTTTGCGCTACAAGAATGCGCTCTTGAATGACTGCTACCTTCTCCGTAGTCTGTCTAACAAGCTCCGATCCAATCAATAGACTGTTTTCTGATTTTGTCCAACAAATAGGTGATCTGCCAGGCCTCCCATACAATGCTTCATACGGTGCCATGCCAATAGTCCCTTTATAGCTATTATTATAGGCAAACTCAATCAATAAGATGTGGTCCTCCTAACTACCCTGAAAATTAATAACACACACCCTCAACATGTCCTCCAATATCTGGTTCACTCTCCCCGTCTGTCCATCCGTCTACGGGTGAAATACACTAGAGTAAGATAACTGGCTACCGAAAGAGTTCTGGAAACTTCTTCAGAAATGTACTGACTTCGTCAATCGATCCACTATTACCCAAACTGACTTGTTTCCCTTCTTCGATCTCGGCAGTCCTATAATAAAGTCTATAGAAATATCTGTCCATTTCCTCTACAGAATGGGTAAAGGCTGTAGGGTTCCTGCTGGCCTCTGATGTTTTACCTTCACTTGCTGGCAGGTGAAACACTTACCACATACTCTGCAATCTCACCACATATGCCACTACACCAAAAGTGTCTCTTCGGGTCCGTGTACATTTTCATTGTGCTTGGATGCATTATGTACCTAGTATGATGCGCCTCATTGAATAAGTTCCTTCTTCAGTTGTGGATTTTTCGGCATCACTAGTCGACCTTTTATTCAAAGTTTTCCATCTTCTCCAATGGTCTAATCAGCCTTGTGCTCTTTAGAAATCTCCCCCTTTCGGGTTTAAATCCAAGTATCCTTTAGCTGAGCTCTAACCACTCTATCACTCCAAGATGGTTGTACGGACAAAGCTCCAAAAAATGTGTTGTTCCCACCTATCTTTGGTCTAAAGTTGAACTGGTTAAGTGTGTAGAGATCTTGATACAATGAACACCTCAAAGCCAAAATCCGATGACGACGCTTCCTGCTCAAAGTGTCTGTTACGACGTTCACCTTCTCCGGATAGTACTAAATCGTGAACTCGTAATAGTTAATAAATTCAACCCATCTTTGCTGTCTCTGATTTAGCTCTTTCTGATAGAAGAGATACATCAAACTCTGATGATCCGTGAATAACTCAGATTGCACTCCATATAGGTAATGTCTCTATGTCTTTAGTGTAAAAACTACCACAGCTAGTTCCAAGTCATGTGTGGGATTATTTTGCTCATGTGTCCTCAACTGACGCAAAATATATGATACCACTCTATGGGTTTGCATCAATACTCCTTCTAGACCCACTAACAACGCATCCGTGTAGACGATAAAGGTTTTATCACTGCTCGGGATAGTCAAAAAACTGGTGCTATAGTTAACTTAGCCTTCAAAGTCTCAAAAGCCTCATGGCACTCCGTGCCCCAAACAAAAGGTACATCCTTCTTCGTAAGGCGTGTAAGTGGCGTGACTATCTTAGAGAAGTCCTGAATGAACTTTCTATAATAGCCAACCAAACCTAAAAAGCTATGAATCTTTGTAACTATCATCGGCGGCTCCCAATCAAGTACGGTCACAATCTTAGTTGGATCCACTACAATGCCCTCTCTGTCGATGACGTGGCCTAGAAATCTAACCTCAGATAGCCAAAAATCGTACTTGGTGAATTTCATATATAGCCGATACACCCGTAAAATCTGTAATGCTAGTTGAAGATGTTGCTCGTGCTCTGCCTCCGATCTCGAATATATAAGGATGTCATCGATAAATACTATCATGAACTGGTCCAAATATAGACGAAAAATCCGGTTCATCAAGTCCATGAATACCGCGGGTGCATTGATTAGTCCAAATGACATGATAAGAAACTCGAAGGACCCATAACGAGTCAGAAAGGCGGTCTTAGGAATATCTATCTCCCGAACCCGTAACTGATGATAGCCAAAACGAAGATCAATCTTTGAGAAGTGTTGCGCTCCCTACAGCTGGTCGAACAAGTTATCAATCCTCAGTAATGGATATCTATTCTGGATAGTGACCTTATTCAACTCCCGATAATCTATATAAAGACGCATACTACCATCCTTCTTTATGAAAAAGACCGACGCTCCCTATGGAGAATGTCTCCGGTGAATAAAATCCTACGATAACAACTCATCCAGCTGATTCTGTAGCTCTCTCATCTCAGAAGGTGTCATACGATAGGGAGCTTGAGATATCAGTGTTGTACCTGGCTGCAACTTGATGTAGAACTTAACCTCTCACATAGGAGGTAAACTCGGCATGTCCTGAAAGACATCCTAAAAATCTAAGACGACTCGAGTCTCACACAACTCAACACTCCGATCTCTCAGTATCACCTCCTCAATATTTTCCAGAAATAACTTTGCAAACTGGTTGCCTTGTGAGGTTGCTACAATAATCAACTCAGACCCATAGGACGCTTCGCAAACAGTCGATGCTAACATGGTAGGATGATAACTAATCCATACCAAGAATGACATTAAAATCTGACATCCACAAAACGATTAGATCTACAATAAACTCGGACTCATCTAAGCTGATGACACATCTCCTATATACGCTCCCTAATAGAGATACCTCCCCTATAGGAGTAAAAACGGATAGCAGTACATCTAAGGGATGTGTGACTAACTGAAGCCTATCCATAAAGGTATGAGATATAAAAGAATGGGAAGCTTCGGAATCGAATAGGATCCGAGCTGAAAAAGAGTTCACTAAGAAAGTACCTTATACTATAGCTCCGCTCGCACCTTGATCACGTGGTAAAACTGCATAGACTCTGCCTATGACTGGCAACTGCTGAACTGCTGGCGATAGAAATACGAGACTATCTATCCCTCAGGGATCTTCTGAATGACACGAATCTGGCTAACTGACCCTTCAATTCTCGAAATGGTTAACGATGTCTTAATCATCTGCTACTGGCCGTAACAATGACCCTGTGATTGCTAACCCTGACCACGGTTCTGCTGTTGACCATGTCCTAGTCTCTGCTACTGGCGTTGAAAATTCTTGCTCTAATGTTGGGGTCTTCTAAGTCTTGCAAAACATTTCTTATCCTTACCCTTGTGTCCAGATAGTCATGCTTTCATAATTAACTATCGGTATATCTCCATGTTTCAATCGGGCTAGTTCTAACTGCTTCGACATAAACTGAAGTCGGTGCTATCCTTCGATGATATCCTCTATGCTGAATACATCTAACTTCTGCTTTGGTACTGAGTCGACGTTAAGAAATTTTTACATATTCCTTTTATTTATAGGCTGCACATAAATCTGATGGGCCCTAAAACTATGATGCTCTAAGTGTCTAATATTTTTCTTATTTTTATAGAGCTAATCCTCCTACTTTACGGCTCTATCAACAGTTAGTTGTGGTAATGGTGAAATCGTCGGTATTACCTCTCTAATAGGTACGACTGGTACAACTGGTGGTGGAACTTTAAAAAGTAAAATTTGACTCGTTACTCGCTCCTCGAGTGTGCTAGTCTTTGTTTTTTTAATCGATGTTACCAAGTCGATCAGATACTGTAGAGACTGCTACGGCTCGGGCTCTACTTGCCCAGCTCTCCGGGTACAAGTTTTATCTCGACCACATCCTCGTCCCGATATTTATAATATCAAAAGGAGAGGTTAATTGACCAGTAAAGTAATGGTCACAATATATATATATATATAACTATATATATATATATATATTATATAATATCATATATATATATATATATAATTATTATATTATCATATATATTATATATATATTATATAGATATATATATATAGTAATATATATATTATATATTATAATATATAGTTATATGATATATATATATATATAATATATAGTTATGTATAGGGAGAGCATGGATGGAGAGAGGTGGGAGAGTAGAGAGAGAAACTTTATGTAAATTAAGTGCGACGGTCACTAAAGTTTTTTAGTCATTAGTATGATCACTTTGATATGAGCTACATTTAGTATAATCCGCTCGATTATAACTTTGATATACATTGATTCTAAAATCCTTAAGCACACCGAATTTTCGGTTGGTGAACCGCGTCGTAGTTTGTGATCCCTTCGCTCGAAGTCCATGTAAAAATGTTATTTCATTTGAAAACTTGTTAAATTTGGTATACGGAGTGCGATGAAGGGTTCAACCACGACGGTCCGTTCACCCTAAATTTGATTGTTGGGGTTTTAGAAATTATGTGTTAGATGAAAGTTTCAAATGGTTATTGCGGGTACATCATTTATATGTAGGTTCTCAAATAAGTAATCATTCAATGGATAAGAATTTAGTGGACTGTCACTTAAGTTGAATAAGTTTCTCTCTTCTCTCTCTCTCTCTCACATATATATAATATTATACTTATATATATATTATATATATATATATTAGTACTATAT
>NC_033798.1:42334426-42409747 GCF_001876935.1 Asparagus officinalis | reverse complement strand
CGGCCGAAACACCCAAGGGTGTCTCGGCCAAGGTTGAGACACCCTCGGGTGTCTCAACCCAGTTCGAGCCCCCCGGATCCCTTTTTGAAGTCCGTTTTCGCCCGTTTTTGTCGATTGGTGGATGTTTTGACAAAATCAACACTAATCAACATACGACGGTTCGAAACCCTAAGGTCAACACCGGTCAATGTGTAACCCTAGGTCAACGCCAGTCAACGCGTTGCGATCAAAAGTCAACGTACGACGGTTCGAAACCTTAGGGTCAACGCCGGTCAACGCGTAACCCTAGGTCAACGCCAGTCAACGCGTTGCGAGAAACCTTAGGGTCAACGCCGGTCAACGCGTAACCCTAGGTCAACGCCAGTCAACGCGTTGCGAGCAAAGTCAACGTACGACGGTTCGAAACCCTAAGGTCAACGCCGGTCAATGCGTAACCCTAGGTCAACGCCAGTCAACGCGTTGCGATCAAAAGTCAACGTACGACGGTTCGAAACCCTAGGGTCAACGCCGGTCAACATGTAACCCTAGGTCAACGCTGGTCAACGCATAACCCTAGGTCAATGCCAGTCAACACGTTGCGATCAAAAGTCAACGTACGACGATTCGAAACCCTAGGGTCAATGCCGGTCAACGCGTAACCCTAGGTCAACGCCAGTCGACACGTTGCGATCAAAAGTCAACGTACGACGGTTCGAAACCCTAGGGTCAACGTCGGTCAACGCGTAACCCTAGGTCAACGCCAGTCAACGCGTTACGACCAAAAAGTCAACATTCGACGTTCGTAACCCTAGGTCAACGCCAGTCAACGCGTTGCGACCAAAAAGTCAACATTCAACGTTCGAAACCCTAAGGTCAACGCCGGTCAACACGTAACTCTAGGTCAACGTCAGTCAACGCGTTGCGATCAAAAAGTCAACTCAATGACATGAGCCAAACTCAACTCATCAGTTGTAGATTTGAGACTTCGACGACGGCCAGACGATAAACACAGCGCCGGAAGAATTTCAGCTATTCACCAAAACATCGAATAGACTGGAAATCGAAGGAGTTAAGAATCGAAGCTAACGACAGGTCCCTTACGCCGACTAAAGGCTGGACCAATCACATCCAAAGTATTCCAGCCTCTTCTATAAAAGAAACGAGTCTGGAATGCTTTGGAGGGGGTATCTGTAGGCATCGAAAATTGCCTATAGGTCTCCACGAACAGCTCAGTGTTAAGGAACGACGATGAACGTCACTATCCGGTTCACGGGAGTTCGATTGATGTCGGTGAACACTTGAAGTGAATCGACGAACTACGTGAACTAACAGAATTTCAGAATAATGAAGATGATCCAACCATCGGAGCTGATAGAACTCATCGTCAGCTTTCCAACGCACTTCGAACCACTCAAATCCGAGTTCGGACGAAGAATTTACAGCGGAAATGGACAAATAGGCACTACGATGTGTCTTGGACCAACGAGACACCCTAGGGTGTCTCGGCCATGGCCGAGATACCCTAGGGTGTCTCGTTATGCGGTTTTAACCGCCCGAAACCTCCTGGAGCCTATAAATACAGCCCCGGGTCCTCACTTTTTTCGAATCTGGAGTTTTGAAGAATTAGCGAAGCCCTGCCGGATTGAAGAGTGATCGAGTTCTTCAACGCAAGAGATCGAGAGTCGTCAGATCTGCATCACCCGCATCCGATCCTTAGTATTATCCTGTTGTGGTAATTCTAATAAGAGCAATTATCTCACTGTTATCGAGATAAGCACTTCTGTTTCTAGATTCCTTCACGGATCGACGAAGTTCTGGACCTGATCTGATTGCCAGGTAGTCCACGGATATCTACGTCCCCGTCACCGGCTAAAGACCCACGCAAGCAAGAAACGACGAACGGATCTTGTGTTATTTTTGAAAAGTTGTAATCTTTCATTTTTCTTATTCTTTTTTATTGAATATCTGAATTCTTTGTAAGCAATCCAGATTATAATGAATTCGACAATGAAGGTAACTTTTACCGAAAACAACAACTGCCGAGGAGTCCGCCTTCTTCCCTTTTTCTTGAAGCTTCATCTGTCTAATACTCTTTAAATCATCTTGTATCTGTTAACATCTGAACAGAATGTGACCCTTCTCTCTGCAATAATAGCACTCCCTTTTGTTGTCTTCTCGGGCCCGAGATTTTAACCTTTCTTGATAACTGTCACATCTCCCCTTACTCCTCTCTCGGTTAGAACCTTCAAAAGCTAGTGCACTCTCACAATTATTAGATACAGTCTCCTTTCCCATCATTCTTTCATTCTCATGTAGAAGTGTTGTCAAATCGTCAAACTTCAAAGTTTGCTTCCCTACAATTATCGTCTGAACTAACGGCTTGTATGACTTTAGAAAGGAAGACAATAGGAGTAGAGCCTACTCTTCTTCTTTAATCTCCTCATCAATATTCAAAAGTTGGCAAACTAGCTAATTAAAGTATTGATCGATGTGGTCTTGAATTGCAGTACCTTTTTCCATCTTCAATGAATAAAGCTCTATCGTCAAACACAATCGGTTGGTCATCGACTTCGACGTATAAATCCCCTTGAGCCTTTACCATAGCCCCTTGGTGTGGTCCCTTGCATAACATTATACTTGTTCTCGGAGGCAAGTGCCAAATGAATTGTGCTAACCGCCCTCTTTTGCATGAACCTCCATTTAGCATCCTTCAATCCTTCAAGTTTCTTCTCCTCCAAAGCTTGATCAACACCCAGCTGTACAAGAATATCTTAAATGTTGCACTACTATACTGTAAAATTTGTCTTGTTGTTGAATAGCGGAATATCAAACTTCGGACCCAAAGGAGTCATCATCCTCTAACCATAATAAAAATTCAAATCAATTACTGTAAAGATTGAATTTGATAAAACCAATATAAAAAATAAACTCAGTACGTCCAAAAACCCTAGGAACGACTCCTAGATCACCAAAATCTACCTCTAAATACTTGATCAAAAGACAAATCAATCTGCACCATCGGATTTGATTTAATAGTTTATAAGCAAACCCACATCCAAGTAAACAATGTTCCCGTCGCTGCTACAGTATTCCCTGCTATAGTAATTTTTTTGTTTCCTTGATGTCGATCATCGCGCTTCAACCGCTGATGCATTCACCAATCACACACTGGTCAAACCTCCATGAACCGTCGAACCCCACTCTGATATCACTTGTTTGGATTTTTAGATCTTGTAAAAACCCTGAAAACTACCAAACGCACCAAATAGAATCATACGAGATTTAATGAAGAAAATCCTCAACAAGAAAAAACCATAGGATCAAAATCAATCCACTATCACCTCTAAATTATAATCTTTTGCACGGACAAAGACTGTCAAATCCTCTCTTTCAAAATACCCTTGAACCCGGTTACAACCTCTAAAACCCTGATTACAAGAATATTATCTCTATCATTCTCTCTACTCTGAAACCCTAAAACAAGACGCCTTATTTAAAGATACCCCTGACTTGCCCGCCAAGATAACTTGGCATCTAAGAAAACTAATAGGATTGGACCTAGCCTTCAAATCCACATCCGACTTGGAATTTGAGTTGGTACCCAACAAAACTGTGTAGACCATTTTTATTTCCTTGATAGAGATACTAACAATAGTATTAATTATTGCAAGACTAGTATAATTTTCTCTTATTTATTTTTGTAATTTTTAGTGCACTATGGATTTTACCTACAATAAAAAATTTTGAAAAAAAAAGTAAAACCAAAAGTGATGGTTGAAGTCCAGGTGAAAATACAGTAGAGAACTTATCAGAACCATCCTCATATGAATGTAGTGATTTACACCATTGATTCAATAACCATAATTCCTAAACTAATCCTCTAACCACCCGTGAATGGTGTAGATTACCCCCATCCTATAAGGCATTATGATAAAATCCTTACTTTGAAATTATGTTTTCTTTAGAAAAACTAAAAAGACTCTCATAGTTTGAAAAGTTTTTACAATTTGAACGACAACAAACTATGACAAAGAGTTTAATATGAGAATATTAGAATATAAATAAATTCTAATGAACTAAAAAATTATAAGGAGAAATGAAACAATCAAGTGAAAATCTCATCCTAGTAAGTCTTGGGATGGATGAACACAAAAAATAGAAACCATGGGTGAAAAAGTGACGAGGAAGAAGTTTAAAGGGTTATCTCTTAACCTATCTAAACTGGAGTAATAGCTAATAAACCCATCATTTGGGGTTGTTTGGTTCATGGATTGCATCTTAATGAATCTAAAGGATTTTAAAAAAAAATCCATATCTTAAATCATGTTTGTTTGCAACAAATATTTAAGAGGATTTGCATGAGTGATAAGACCCAACCATACTTATATACAATCCAACCAAACTTTGTTTGGTTGCACATGAAATTTATTGAGGATACATGACTACAATCACAAATTCGATTGAAATCAGCATAAGTATTTGCTAAAAAACATAATGTTTAACATGTGGCCTACAAGGTTGCTTAATATGGAAACAAACATCCTCTTTGAGGATTTAACTCATTTTAACCATTCCCAAGGGATTATCTAATATTTTTACACTTTTAAAGTATTATAATTTATGATGGACCACCTCGCTTTATTCCTTGTATAGTTGTTTTATGTTCGACTGGTTAAGGGTCGTTAGCTCTCCTTAACCACTTACTTAACTCATTGCCAAAAGAAATAGCACTCTTTGGAACCTTAAAGGATTAATGCAATTAATCTTTATTTTATGTGAGTGCATGTTGGAGCATTTGTCGAAGATCCATTTCTCATTCCGATCTGTTTGGAACTTTTTGTTCTAAAACAAATTCCTACATCTCAGGATCTAAGGTCTCTACCGCCTTTTCTTCAAATAACATCCATCTCTATGCAAGCTTTAGATATATGGATGATTTTAATGACAAAACTTCGTTTGAAGTTTTTGATAAATTGGCCAAATTTTATTTGGGTTCTTAATGTATGGAAGTCGTCGGTGAGGGTTCTTAACGTTACCTTTGTCATTCAATCAAGGTTCTTTTTTTTACAAACTTTCGTTCAATTTTGCTGACATGGTGGCAATATTGCAGAACAGAACTTATAATTCCACCAATCTTTTCATGATGTGACAGGACAAGTTTGAACTTTCGCTACTTTTTTTTTGCTAATGTGTCAATGACACTTCACTGTCGCATCAACTAGATTTAATAGAACCTGTAAAGAAGATCAAAATTGATGACAAAAGTAATGTTAGGGTTCGTTGCTGATGATTTTTAAATACTAAGAATCTAGATAATATTTAGTTAATACATCAGAGTTCTCTATTGAATACTTTTTCCGTTTAAGTTAGGGAAAGTTTGTATGAGGATAGAGCTTATTGATGCAAGAAATATCTATGAAAATGAAACAATACAATCTAAGGCTATAGTGCAGTTTTGCTCCTTTCCATGCTCGTTTTAATTTTTTTTTGATTGAGGTATAACATGACATTCCTTTCCTTTGTACATTGAACTTGAAGTGTAACTTTTCTAATCCAATCCGAAACCTTTAACACTAGCCAGCTCTTGATCATTGGATAATCAATTGTTGAGTATAAATGGACTGAGAGGTTTATTGAAGAGTGTCTTGACGAGATGCACCTTGTTTGCGGTAAACGGTTGCTCGTACATCTTCGCGAGTACTTCCATAAGCCTCACCGTCGTCTTCTCCTTCAATATATTATGTGCGACTGTCTTGACGAGCGACAACCGGATTTGACCTAGAGCCTTCCTATCTAGTATCTCTCAATCATTGTCCGACTCTTTTTTCTTCTTTCCCTTAGCCTTACCCATTGACGGGCGATATAAGTCTTTCTGGTACAGATAGCCCTCTATCTGCGACTTTCAGTAGGCGAAATCTGAACCGTCAAACTTCTCGATCTTAGATTTTCTTTCCTCTGCCATGGCTCTCTCACAATCCTTCTTAACGAAGCTCTGATACCAGTTGTTGGAGATTCGAAATAATTAAATCGAACCCTTGCCCTTTCAGACCCTGTGTTTGAGAGTAGGAAAGTAGGAAAAATCACAACAAATAAAAGATAAAAACTTGCAGGAAAGTAAACAAGAAAGAACACACCAGATTTAACGAGGTTCGGCAATCGTGCCTACGTCCTCGGGAGCCACACCACACAATTCTTTGATTAATATTGAAGAAAATTACAATACACACAAATAGGATCTAATCTCTCTAAGATCTCTCTGAAGAATTCTCTCAAAACCCTCTTTTTCTGATGTCTAATCTCTTCTAAGGCGTGCCATATATATAAAAAACCTAAAACTAAAACAGACTAGGAATTCTAAAATAAAAAACAAAACAGATTAGTAATCCTAATAACCTGTTACCAAAACAGATTAAGAATTATGTTACCAAAACAGATTAAGAATCTTGTTACCAAAACAGATTAGGAAACATGCTATCCAACAATTTATTTGATACCAGATTTGAGTCTACATCCCTTAGACTAACAATGATTACAAGAGGAGCATGGTTTTAGACAGATAATTTTTCAAAGAGAGTTTAAGAAATCTGAAAGCGCATGCTTTATTCCCACAAGAAAACAAATCTAGATAATCCAACCCTAAATCATTTGACCTCCCTCCTTTTATCTTTGATAATTGAGCCTTAAAGCCTAGAAACAAAGGCCTGAATATTTTATAATTCTACAGGCACTAGACACAAATTGCACGTTACAAAAGTCATGTTCCAATATTATTTGTTAAGATAAACTAGAAAATATAGAATCATTACAATTTGACCATATATGGAATTCTTGTGTCATCCTTGATCGGTCTACATTGATTTTACAGTGTCATTATTAAGTTGATGAATATATAAAAGTGGGGGTAGCAATGAGAGCCAAGTAAAATTTATGTTAATCAGTATATGTCAGACTCGTATATAATCCGTTCTTTCCCTCTTTCATCAAATCAAGCACTATGATTCACACCCAAACCTAATAGTTACTTCCATCCATTCTATGTAACATGATTAAAATGAGCACGTGAGTGTTAAAATTGTAACCATTAGAGATGATTGCGTTTTGTGATAGAGTGATAATTTCACCTAAGAACCACCTTAAAAATGGAATAATTCTATATGAACCACATTTGAATTTCAAATTGTACACAGATCACATTTAAAATAGGTTTGTGTTGCAATCAGCCACCTCTAATTCATTTTCCTCTCTAAAAATCCAAAATTCCATTTAAAATTCACATCTAAAGCACATGACTTATTTTATCTATGTTTAAATTTAGTTATGATAGAAGTCACGTACTTTGAATGTGAATTTTTTAACATTGTCATTGGTTTTTTAAATGAAGACTAGAATTTGAGGTGGTTAATTGCAACTCAAACCCACTTTAAACGTGCTTTTTGAATAAATTAAATTTAAAGGTGATCCATGTGGAATTGCCCTGTTTTAAGGTGGTTTCTATGAAACCCATAATTTTATTTTAGGTTAGATTTCAAATTCATTAAACTTACCGCTACTCAACTATTTTAATAGCAAAAATACTCTAAAATTTACACTTTAAGAGGTTAAAATTGTCTAAAATTAAAATTGTAGATAACCAGTATCTCACTCATGAATCTAAAGGCGTTAAGTGCTATTAAAATAATTGTGGGACGATTGCTAGAAAAGAGATACATGAGGAAAATCACCACCCTGACAGCGAAAATAGTGATTTAGTTGGCCTAGAAGTAATTTCACATGGAAGTACCTTATTGATGTGGGATGGTATCACCGATGTATTAGTAGATGCGAAAAATCACTGGCCGGGAGATGGTTGGGGGGTGGGGTCAAGTGGGGTCACGTGACCCTTCGGCCCAACCCATCCTCCTGTTAGATGGGCTGCGTGCAAAGAGTAAAAACCCATTCAGATAAGTAAAATGCTACTTAGTCCTTTCTCACTTTGGTTAGAGTTAGAGATTTCTCTTTTAAGTATGATGAAAATGTACGCAGGCTGCACCAGATACTGCCTATGCAATAAATGGGTCATCTCTCCCCCTTTAATCCAGGATGCAAACCTTATAAAGCATTTTGTACCTATGTAGTAGTTAATGAACAGAACTGAACGTTGAGATGTTTATATTTATATTTCTTTAAAAATTTTGAATTAAAATTCCAATTAATTCTTCTACATTTCTTTAATTTCGAATATAGACATGAGTATACTCCTAATATTAAATATCAGATTTCTTGTGTTAATACTCTAATTTATAATTGTATAATTATTGATTAAAATGATAGTTTCATTTGGCTAAATAATTTGATTCTTTTAATAAAATCTAAAGAATAATGGAATAATTATAATTATAAAACTGTAATTTGAATGTTTGATAAATATTAACTTAAGACAACTTTTAGGTTTCTAAAATATGTATAAAATCGAGAGAAAAAATGTAAAGGGTCTAAACATACATGTTAGATTTGAGAAAATTTTGTCGCTATTGTCACAAGCATACGATTCATGGGGAAATAAAGAAATAGATCGAACGGAACGTGTATTTGATCTTTTTTAAAAGGAGCAGGAAAAGGAAGAACTTAACCTTAAGATATATACATATGTATATAATATACAAATACAAATAAAACCTATTTTGGTTGGATCTGAAATGAATAAAGAAATAGAATTTTAGAGATAAGGAATAAACCATGATAAATCCAAGCATTTTGAAAATGAATACGCAAATGTCCATCAAAAGTAAGTAAATACATCCGAAACATATAAAATGCGGTTAATCCTATTGTGAATGATGCTATTATTGCGAAAGTTGGTGAATACAACCAACTATCATTAAGAATTTCATCTTTGGACCAAAAACAAGCAAGAGGTGGAATACCACAAAGAGAGAGTGTACCTAATAAAAAAGTAATTCTTGTAATTGGAACATATTTTGCTAAACCGCCCATAAGAACCATATTTTTGTGTGAAGTAATTCATACATGCTAAAAGATAAATTTTAAATGAATGTATGACAAGCAAACAAATCAAGTATGTACCTCCGCATATTTGATTTATTTGAAATACGGTTCTAAAAAGTGGCAAATCATCTGAGTGGCTTGAGAATGTCATTCAAGCTTGACGTCATTATTTTTTGGTCTTCGTTTTACAAATTCCGACTATATTTTTGGAGTTGAACACTGCTACAGGGACCCAACATATGAGACTATTGAAAGAGACATGTGAGATGTCTCCTTCCTATTGCATAATGAGCTGGCATAACCAGCTCATTATGCAATAAGAGGGGGACACCTCACATGTTCCCTCCTTTTGTGTCATATTTTGGGTCCTTAAGGCATTTTTCTTTAGAGTTTAAAATAATTTTTCTTTGTAAATGATAACTTCATATATAATATATGGTTGGAGTTTTCGATTCTTCCTCTCAAAATATTCTTGATATTGTCTAATGTGATTATCGATATAATTCTTTTTTAAGAAAATCAACAAGAGTACTCCTCTAAGTTCTAATTCTTCGCTACGCCACTGCGATGAGTTATGAAAATTGTTAATTAAAGAGATTGAGTATCTAATTAATATCTCCTCACATAGCATATGAAGTATATGATATAATCAAAATCAATTATCTCCAATTAGGCAAATCGCATAAAACCAAATCCAATTGGGATGTAGGCATAATAACCGAACTGATGAGTTTAGCTATTACGAATATTTACTGCTTTATCTGGGCTTTTAGGTCAGACCCATGGGTTGTAATCGGGTTATATACCAGGTTTAGATGTCCCAACCTTTA
Source organism: Asparagus officinalis (assembly GCF_001876935.1). Lineage (NCBI taxonomy): Eukaryota > Viridiplantae > Streptophyta > Magnoliopsida > Asparagales > Asparagaceae > Asparagus > Asparagus officinalis. The sequence goes on along the minus strand of NC_033798.1, from coordinate 42,399,953 downwards.
GCAAGGTAAAACACATACCTGGTTGGCTGGGTCAACTCAGTTGTCATACAATGTGGTCTAGTTAGCCCAAATGTAAAATTTAGGTCATGTGTATAACAATAGCCCCTACTCTTTTGTTGAGAAGGAATCCTAGTTGGGAGTAGATAAGATTTGTGTTGGGTATACATCAGTCACATCTCTTCTAATTACAGTAATCACGAATTTCTCGGGTGATTTGCTAAATTTTTTGGCATTGTGAAGATATGGTGTTGTTTCTTGATAACCGCAGCATGTCCTTTTGACCTTAGCAAAACTTTCACCTGAAGTGCCACGTGTTTGGCCAAAATTGGATATTTGATATTTCTTCCTATCTAGTCATTATCNCTACCTCTTCATAATAAGGTTGAGTAACTGCTAGCTTGTCAACCAATGCATCCCTTAGCTTCCTTTAGCCATAAATAGGGTGATGACATGATTACTTTTCTCAAACTCCTCTTGTGAAATAAAGTCTATCAATCTCACTATTTTGGCCCCCTAGTGTTGCATGTTATGCAATGTTTCCCTTCTCTCGTGAGGTCTCATCTTCTTCTTGGATGATTCCCTCATCCATGTGGTGAGAGTGTGTCATCGTTAATCATGCGGAGTGGTTTTTATAACTGAGCTTAACACCCTCAGGGCATTGTCTTTATGTGTCATTTATAACTAGCTGAGTCCTAAAAATCTAAAAGCCTGATCTAGGTGCGAGCATCGCCGACCTCTCTAGCAACCCAAGTCCAAGACAAAAGGCATCTTCAAGCTAGGATACCCTAGAAGAAATTAGGTCTGAGATGAAAGTCATCTTCTACTTAAGGCCTCGCTAAGGAATGTCTCGAATGACGAGACAACATATCAGCTTCAATAGTTATACTTTGCTGCCCAATCACCATCGCATTTAATGTTGGACCAAAGTCATTATGACTCTTCAGGCTGAAGTTATGACTCCTCAATGATGCCATCACTTCAAGTATTATATCATTGTCGCATTAAACACGATAGTGACTCATTCAACTAGCTGTTGACATGTGTAAAGTACAGTCTAATCAATCGACTATACCGACCCAGTCTAATTAATGATGTGTCTAACCCCCCCCCCTGTAAATAGCAGGCAATCTCCACTAGTCTAAGGTACACAAAAACCTACTGAATAACACCCTAAAATTAGATTCTGTAAACTTACTTAATCTATTACTAACTTGAATATTAGAGGACACACTAGAGCAACAAACTCCAACCCTCTAATAGGTGTTTCCTGGCACAATCTACTTTCTTCTGATTGATAAGCTTTCAAGGAAGATTAACTGACATTAAATTCCTATAAACATCCACTTATCCATACAATTAAATTCCACACATAAATAGTTTGGCAGGCATCATAAGGCATGTTCCTCTTCCATTGAGAAATGGCTGATCTTAATTATTCTATGGTTCTGACTTCACACAATCCTAGAGAATCTTTTAGCTCCAGCTATGTCGTTCAAGCCCAATTGAACGAATCTGTCTAGAGGATAGCTCAATATCTCTAACAAAAATTCTCTTCGTTTGCCAATAAACTTCTCAACCATGTTCTTCCCTCTCAACCTTCCCCATCGTTTGTCATCCCTCTCCACGAAGGGCAGCACCAGCGATAGGAGCAGGTCAAGGAAACCTCATCTATAGGTGTCAGGCAAGAGCTCACGCAATTGCCCAATCCAAGCAACATAGGGGATGTCATGAGGTGTGAGACACACCTACATGACCTAGACCCCGACAACCTAAGCCAATCCCTTTATGGTCCATCTAGCTTCTGGCTACGATTTTGAATTCAATGTTATGGCCAACGTCATCTAGGGGAATACTCCTCTCTCAAAAATTATCATGAATGCCTCTTTCCTAAGTTCAAGATGCACCACATCAAGAAATACAAAGGTGAAGGCGCATGAATGCCTCATGGTCTGAGTTCAACATGCCCCACATCGAGAAACACAAAGGTGAAGGAAACCTAATTATTGAACATGCACAAAATTCCAATGACTTGATGTGCATGTAGCATATGTCTAATCTAATTATTTGCAGAGCTTTCCCTATCACCCTTAGTAGTAGTGTGAAGATGTGGTGGAATTCTCTGAAGAAAAAATCCATCCACAGCTTCGAATAACTTAGCTAGAAATTTGTGCACCACCTTTTGGCGAAAACAAAATAAAAGGCACCATCTAAGCAGATTAAGCAAAAAAAATCGAAAAAACCTTAAGAGAGCACTTTAGAAAATTCCAAGTCAAGTGCTTGGAAGTGGAGGACCTTTGTGATATGGTAGCTAGGGCAACATTCATCACAGGTCTGCAATATGAGAATTTTTCTAATTCTCTCATCATGCACCCTATGGCCAACTTTGATCAGCAAATGGCTAGAGCCTAGTCACACATGGACGCATAGGGTAATCGCACTCACAAAAAGGTAGCCTAACAGGAAGCTTTAGAAGCCTAGTCTTTCCAAGGCAAAGAGGATTATGACCGGCTTGAATCTAAAGGTAAATCCAACAAAGTCAACAGAAGAGACCAGACGAAGGAGACATGAGGAGACCGACACTTGTCCCCCTCAATGATCCCCTTTGACAAGTGTTGCATTTGATCTAGAAGGGAGGACATATTACCAAGATCCTACCTCGCATAAAATTGAACCTCATAATATGGACGTTTGACAATACTATTAATACTATCAGGATCACAACCACAATACTAATGTCTGCCAAGGTCTACAAAGAAATATCAAGAACTCATCCAAAGAAGTCTTTTGAAGAAGCTCCTTGCCAACCACGGCAATGAGAAGTCAACCTAGAGAACATAACTACAATTGAAGGGATGTTTGAGCATAACACAGTGAGGGACATCCAAATGTTAGATGGAAGAATAATAGGCTTGAGCCATTTTCTCTCCAAAACAGCTAAAAGAAGTCTTCCCTTCTTCAAAGTCTTGAGAGGGGCTAAAGGACCCAGAGATGACATCGAGAGGACATCAAAGTGTAGCGATGCCTTTGTAGAGTTCAAGAAGTATGTAACCTCTAAGACCTTACTGAGCAAAGCCATTGAAGGGGAACCACTCTACCTCTATCTTACCATCTCATCTGAGGTAGTGAGCACAGTCCTAATCCATGAAGAATAGAACATCCATAAACCGATGTACTATGTTAGCCACATCTTGAAGGCAACCAAACTCAACTACATCCTCATTGAGAGAGCTTCATTCTCTCTCATCACCATAACCAGAAGACTCCGTCTAGACTTTCAAGCTCACACACTTATAGTGTGGACCAATTCGCTTCTAAAATAGGCACTTGGCTATTTTACCACTTCTGGCCGATTGATCAATTGGTCCATCAAACTTAGCAAGTATGATGTTCAGTTCGAGTCCATTACAACTACAAAGGACAAAGTCCTAATTGACTTCCTGATCAAGTCATCTAATCTAGAAGATGGCCCGTTGGCCAAGAGATTGACTCACTCTTCTCATCAATCCAGTCTTATTCACGTACTGGGGGTTAGACTTGCTGGGACCACTTTTAGTGGCTGTCGAACATTGAAAATTCCTAAGTATAGCCTACACTACTTCACCTAATGGATAAAATCCAAAGTTCTATCAAAAATTAGTGAAAGCGATATCCATAACTTCATGTGGAAGTCGATTATCAGTAGATTCGGGGTTTCAATAGCTACTCATAATGGACAATAGCACTTAATTCAATAGGAAGGGATTCCATGACTTTTGCGAAGAATGGAAGATCCAACTCTAGTTCACCTCAATAGCACACCTGCAATGCAACGCCTAGTAGGAGCGGCAAAAAAGTGCCTACTATGAGCACTAAAGAAGAGGGTAGACAAAATTTTAGGAGCTTAGATTGAAGAACTCTCTGATATTTTGTGTTCATACAAAATAACTCATAAAAACTCCATAGGAGAAACTCTAATTAGACTGACCTATGTAACAGAAGTGGTCATTCCAGTAGAAGTCGGCCTACCTACTACATGACCATGACACTTTGATGAAGAGGCCAATCAAATTGGTCTACGAAGCAAACTCGACCTTGTCAATAAAGTTAGAGAGTAAGTTCTTCGGTCACAAGTCTTTGGCCAGCACCACATCACCCGATACTACAATAACTGAGTTTTGACCTTGAAGGTTCAAAATTGAAAATTTGGTTCCTTAAAAGACCACTTCAATAAAGAAACCAACAATGACAAGCTTGCTGCTAACTTATCGGGACCTTACGAAGTCATCAAAGAAGGTTGCAGAGTCAAGAAGGAAAGATCTTGAAGCTCCTTGGAGTATTGAATATCTTAAGAAATACTTCCAATAAATATAATCATAGGTGCCATTCTTAATAAGAAGTTGTTTTTTTCTCTACACATTTGTTAAAAGTCCTTGAGACCCAATCTTCAAAGACTTGTCCAAGGCATCAAAAGCCCATTGTGTCTATTCTAGAGTAAACATAGGGGATGAACAAAGTCCTTATGGCTTGGTCTTCACCAACTCGTCCAAGGCACCTTAAGACCTTGGTATCATTCTCACAAGCAAGACCAAGGCACAGCATAAATGCCCTTTCAACCTGATTTTTATTGCCTCATTCAAGATATCAAAAGACCTTAGTATCTATTTTTAGAGTAAACCTAAGACATGAACAAAGCCATCATGGCTCAGTCTTCATTGACTTGTCCAAGGCACTCGGAGACCTTGGTATCATTCTTACGAGTAAGACCAAGGCACGACATAAAAGCCCTTGCAACTTGGTCTTCACCGATTTGTCTAAAGCATCCAAAGACCTTGGTATCATTCTCATGACTGAGACCAAGTCATAACACAAACCCCTTATGACTCGGTCCTTATCGACTCATCCAATGCATGATGAAATGCCTTATGACTTGATCCCCATCGACTAATCCAAGGTGTCCTAAAGACCTTAAGTATAAAACACTAAGGCATCACTCGGTTCCTATCAACTCATTCAAAATAGAAATACTTACGATATTTCATAATGACAACACATAATAAGAAACTACTAAGAACAAAGTGCAAAAGATTTGAGTCAAATATAATTGTCTTTCATTCATTCATAGGAATCTCACTAGACCTTTTGCATGAACCAGTAAACAAATGAGAAAAGAAAAATATACAAGCTCTTCAAGGAGCTAAAGTGGACCACGAGGTAGGAGTTGAAGGAGTACCTACAACAGAAGCTAGAGTAGGAGTGGAACTTGAAGTGGGATAAGGAAGATAAACTGGCTTCACCACCAGAGTCTTTAGTCGCGTCTTCATCAAACCTGATGGCTGCCTCGTCGTTATCCCATACTAGTCATAATTCTCCTCCTACCATCTTGATTTCCTTGAGGATATAGATGTAGAAGGATATTTCAATCAGTCGGGGTTGGTCTTGAGCTCATGGCGAGGTTGATGTATCAGGTTTTGAACCTCACCTTTGCAAGCAAGAAGATCCTCCATGTTTTTGAGAGTATCATTGTGATATGCCTCAACTATTTTAATCTGGTGGGTGTCTGACTCCAAGAAGGCCCCTTGGTCCAGTAGCATCCGGACCTGAGCGAGGAGGGAGTTACATTGTTGCTCGGCCTTTTGAGCAACCCTAGAAGGTTCTTGTCAGATATTCTTGTAAAGAGCTGCCTCCTTCTTTAGCATTTCCCTAATGCCCTCTGAGTTAAGATGAGCCACCAGATCCTGCTCATAAGCATCCTCCCTCTCCCTCTTTTCTGTTTCACTTTTTACTTGAAGTATTTAATTCTCTCCTCGGAAAGGCCCAAGTCATGATAAGAGTTGTTGAGATACCCCAAGAAACCCTTTATCTCATTCTGCACCTCAACAAGATGCACCACTTGCTGTCGAGAAGCTTCAATAAGGGCCCTAATCTCCCCATCCTGATGAGTTAACTCACGTTCCACCTCAACTAAACCCCTCTTGAGCTCATCTAGCTCACTCCCTTTGTAGCTACTAGCAGCTCAGCCACCTCTCTAGCCTCCTTATGAGTCTTCACCTCCCTTGGAGCTTGACGAAGAGCTCCTAGGGTTGCTCATATTAATTGAATAACTCAATCTCTATGAGTGTCTCTCTAAAGAGATAGCTCTGAAGAGCTTGATGAAGGACAACATTGGGTATCCTGCCCAACAAAGACTGATAATTGGGAGGAGAAACTGCTTGACTACTTTGGCCTAGTTAGACCTCAATTTTAGGACCAACCCCCTCGAGTCTAGCCAACAAACTAGGACAAAAACATTCTCATCCGAATCAGAGTCACCATCATCTTGTCCCACTAGAGATGGGTGAGCTCACCGATATTATGAAGCAGGGGCCATTCATTCTGAACCCCTTGCAGAGCATCCTGAGAAGTTGACCCCTCTACTATAGCCCACTTTACCTCCACAACTGATTCCTCCTCCACGGCAATTGGCTCTTCTCTAGTGGATGGTTCCTCTATGGTCAGTCCTTTCCTAGCTCCTTTTAAAGGTCTGCGGCCCTCTCTTGGCTAACCCTATGCACCAACACTTACTTCCTCACCCCCTAGTTAGGGCCTCAACATCTATCGACTCCAAGATAGAAAGATTATTTTTAACTACTCCTTGTTTAGTAGCTGTCTACGGGGACTCACCACCCACGTTAATAATTTTGAGTGGGGGATTTGGAGGAGCCTCTAAGGCTGAGACCCACTCTGGTGCAGCCTTATCCACCTCATCATCTAGAGTGACGAGGTGAGCTAAGCCACCTTTAACTTGGCAATGGTCATTACAAACTATCTTCTTTCTCTTTTTTTCTTGGATCACTTGACTTGCGTTATGAAGGAGTTGGAGCCAAGTGTAGGCATATAAAATTGCTTATTAGGTCCTTAGCTCAGCTCGACAAACGACTAAACCAACGAGGCAACGAGATTGACTAATCGCACGCAAGCAACGGAATACGTCATTCGCGTGCGGGATCAAGCTAAGTGTTCGAAGAGTCAACGAGTCATCCAACCGAGAGCGGACTCGGACGAAATCACGATCGAATCAAGATCAGTTTCGGACTCAGACTCAGAAGTGGATTTACTGCCTAATCAGGATCCGGATTTTACTGCAAATCAGGTCAACGAGATCAAGTCTGGATAAATCAACCACAGAACCGCAATCACGAATAGAACCAACGAGCGGAAAACGACAGAACAATACACCCGAAAAGAGCTCGGAAACCAAGTCATCGAGGCGGCTCACCGAGCACGCAAGGTGGCTCGATGGCCGAGCCACCAAGTGGTGCTCGCCGAGCACCTAAGTGGCTCGGTGGCCGAGCCACTTGGGGTGGCTCGGCCACCTCGCGAGCCACCAAATGGTGCTCGAAGGCCGCAGCCACCTCTAGGTGGCTCGGCACCTCCGAGCCACCAATTGGTGGCTCGGAGGCCGAGCCACCTCCTTGGTGGCTCGGCGGCCACCAAGGTGGCTCGGCCACCACCGAGCACCAAGAGGTGGCTCGGTGGCCGAGCCACAAAGTGGCCGGCCACCTTGAGGGGCCACACGTAGCGCGCGCCACAGTAAAGGTGGCCTATAAATAGGAGGCGGCTTGTTTATTTGAAAGGTTGGATTTTGGAGGAGGCGAAGCCCTGGCAGGATTGGAGACTCAGATCTAAAAAAGATCTCAACTTTGGGACATCAAGGACTTGCTCATCCAGATCTGGTGCTCGGCGATCATCAACGTCAAATAAGGCAGGTGTTCGAGAGGATCGGATCTCAGATCTACGTGTGCTATAACTCCGGATCTAAGCTTGGTCTTAGATCCCGAGACTTGGACGATTGTTTCCTGGTGAAACAATCCTCCCCGGCTATTATTTCCTTGGTGAAATAAATACCCGTTGTACTGCGTAGATCCGACGCGATCTAGATCGTGCGGTGGTCCAACGGCAAACAACCCCGGCGCAGGCAAAGACCCACAAAGCGAGCGACCGCCAAAACAGCGAGCTCGCGGATTTGTTCACAAGGAGGAAAGTTGTAATTTTTACTTTTTTTCCTTTGATTTAGTTGTAACCGGATCTATAAAAGGACCGGATCTTTGTAAATCAAGATGACAATTATTTCAAATGAAGAAAACAATTTTTCCCGCGAACAATCTGGCAACCACAGTGGGAGCCACCGATCTCGCTGCCGGAGATCGGAGCGTCGCAGCCGCCGCGATTCAGATCCCAGTCGAGAGAGTCGAGTATGAGTTGCGATCAAGCACAGTTCGAGGAGTACGTGTCCTCGTCCGGATCTACCATCCCCCGCAAGTCCAGTTCTCCTCCAGGAGAAAGGTTCGTTGGTATGAAGAAGTCGAAGCCACCAACGAAGATCTAGCCCCGTTTGATGCCAAAGTCGCATCGGGTGAGACTCCTCCAGTTTCAACCAGGTCAGATCTGCTCTGGCCAACTCTTCTGCCACAGAGGGCGTGGTGACTATCTCGAAGAGAGCCCGCCAAAGGCAACGTCAACGCCTTGCGAAACGATCGCAAAGGCATGGAGTCAGTTGACGGGATCCGCTACAACGTGGAGATACTGAAGAACAAGAGAGGCAAACAGCCTCAACAACAGATGAACGGCGCCCTCTTCCAAGCCGCCAATGATGGAATGGGTCCGCGTGTCAAACGGAATCGTTCGACGCTGGAAGAAACGTATCCGCAACGCCGCGCACTATCAGCACAGGCACGGGTTCAAGCCGAAAAGCCCGTCGGAAGTTGCAAAAGAAGTGGCAAGAAGCCGCCACCAACTCGCAAGTTTGGAGGCCGAAGTCTGAGCGGCGGTTCAGACCAAAAAGCAGCAACTGCAGCCTCCAACCAAATTCAACCTCCGGCGAACCAAGCTAAGTCGCTGAGGAATTCCCATAGCTACTCTGGGAGATCATGCAGAGATCCTCCCGAAGGAGAAAGCCAGTCTTGGAGCGCCTCGTCCAATTCCCAACGAGAGAGGCCAAAGCTCAGTTCACGAGCGTTTGGGCCCGATGAAGAAGCCCAGAACGACATCAACACGCTGGGCGGTCGCCATCACCTCCAACATGACAAAGAGCTCAAGGCAAGCGCGCGCCACCAATTTGCGCATCGAAGTCCAAGAGCACGCTGAGACTCGCGCCCACAAAGGCACGTTTCGAGGCGTCGGTAACTTTTGAAAACCCAAAGAAGGCGATCCAACCTCAGATGGAAACATTATCATCTGATGAGTGATAGTGTTATACCTGAGAAAGTCGTGCGCCGCACACGATAGGTTACTCCGACTGTCAAAATGACGAGTTGTACTATCGTGCTGGGGGTACGAATAGAACTCAGGAAGAGGAGTCCCCGAGAACAGGAAACTCAATGCCCCTGTTCCAAACTCATTCGCGGCGGTATTCTCTGAATGCAACTGCATTAAGGCAGTCCCCGAAAGAGTTTAGTTTTTGAGAGACTTAGTGCGGAGACGCCCAAAACCAAGCTAGGCTTCCCATACGCCGAGAAGACGGATGGTTGAAAGACGGAGAATTTGCCGAGGTCACCACCATATGACCAGCAAGGGGACATCGGCACGGGATGATTTCGAGTCGATTCTGAAAGCATCCCGGCGTCTAACCCGTCTGCAGTCTGGAGCAATTGCACGAGGAACTTATGGTAGGGTATCGCGAGACAGCAGTACCTTCAGAAGGTGGAAGAGTCGGATACGCTGCTCCGCAATCGCATCAGATAATACAGTGTCAGTGAGGGGAACCCCGTGAGTCACTGTGATAGGTGCGGAGCAAATTGCCAAGATGATTGAAGACGCTTGGCTAAACAGCAGGAAACTTTCAGGTTCGAGATGCAGAATGACCATGCAGAACATGAGAGAAATGCATGACCAACACAATCCAAGCATTGGCGAACCAGCAAGGCGAGCCGAGTCCCGGCAACCAAGCCCATCAGGAGCGACGAGGATACAAATGCTCACGTGCCAATAACCTCCTGTCAATGCGGGGGTGGTAACGAGGATGCCAACGAGGATACAAGTGAAGACTTGAAGATCAAAGAATCTCGAGAGCAAAATCACACATTGATCTCCGCTCAAGAGACGAAGAAAACAGGCATTCCCTGTCCATACCAAAGAGAGTGGGAATCGATGCCCATATCCGGCGAAGTTCAATCTAATCAACTTCAGGCGCCGTTCGATGGAAGTGTTCCCCCACTCAGCATTTGATTTATTTCAAATCGCACCTCGGGTATTATTTTCCGGCAATGAGCCTCTGATGGTGCGGTCATTCGTCGGCACTCTTCGCGGAGCCGCCTTCGATTGGTACCGCCGCCTCAAGCCAGGAAGCGTAAATAGCTGGGACGACATGGAGCAACAATTCCTCGCTAACTTCTTCGACGACGACACTGAGATATCTATCGATCATTGCTCGATGAGAAGCAGAAGGACGGGGAGTTAGTCGACACCTTCGTCAAGAAGGTTCGCGGAACAAAGCGATGAATTGTCGGGACCCGACACCGAGAAATTCATTCTCCAGACCTGCCATAATAATCTGTCCTTAGACGTATTGGAAGCAATGGGGACAGCACCGTCTGACACTTGGAAGATCTGAAGGTTCGAGGGAGCAGGGCTGAGCGATTCCTTAGAAGGAAAAAGGCGAGAGGAACCAACCGACGGATAATCGCCTGAACTCAAACTTCGCCCTCTGCGTAATAAGGGCAAGGCATTTGCAGCCTGCTGGTGGTGCTAATCAAGCGGTCGCAAAAGCAATCTCGAAGGCAGCAAAAGACTTCGGGTCGATTGACTCCAAAAAAGAGTACTGCTTTCAAGGACGAAGACGTTCCAGCCATCTTTCGAATCCCTCCTTGAAGGTAACAAAATCAAGCTACACCTATCACAAATCAGGAGGAAGCTGACAGCACTACGGACCCAAAGTACTGTGCATACCACAGGAGGGTCGCTGTTGCATCCCACCAAGGATTTGCGTTTACTCTCAAAATAGCATTCAGACATTGGTTGAAGCCAGCGTCATAAACGCTAAAGGTAATTGCCAATTGAAAACGGCAAAACTCCAAAGAGTATACGAGTATAAACTGTTTCTCAATCCTCCGACCGGTATAAGAGGTTAAACTACTCCCCGATACTCCAATAGGTATATGAGTCTAAACTGTTTCCCCACTTTTGACGGAAGTTCCTGGAAAATATGTAAGCTAATATTCTTAAGGATAACCCGGTTAGGTTAACTGATAATAATGTCCGAACCAGTTCCGCCCAGAGGAAACTGGGGTGGACGATTTATGTAACAGGAAGTTCCCAAAACCACCAGCAATGTAATGAATAAGAACTCCCATTCTCACCATGTCTTATGCACTCAACACTCTCTCTGTTAGAGTCTGGAACGTAAAGTACCCAATTGGTCAACCTTCTTACAGTTAGGACCACAGTTTAAAATCCCCTCTCGATTCTCCAAATGAACGACGAGGTCCACAAATCAAGCGATCAAACCTTCCTACAGTTAGGATCGTCTTAACCTTCATTCGGTCAAACTTTTCTACATTAGGACCAAAAGCCAAAATCCCTCCTCGATCCCCATGAACGAGAGCGTCATCTTTCAAATCCGAGTGATCAAACCTTCCTAAGCAGTTAGGTCACCTCAACTCCGGTTTGGGCCAAACCTTCCTAGCAGTTAGGGTCAGAAACCATTAATCAATTCTCGATAAACCAGAAAATCATCTTTAGCCTCAGTAATCAAACTTCCGACAGTTAGGGTTATCGAATCTTTTTTCGACCTCCGGGTGGAGATTCAACTCTTGATTTCACCCTTCCGGATTCTGGGGGTGGAGATGCCCACCTCGAGTTTCCTTTCCAGCCTGCAAGATACGAATATAAAATTCTTCTTTTCAGCCATCGGGCAGATAGAATATAAACATTCTTCCTCTCTATTTCGGGTTCGTCTCTTGCCAAGATGAAGCAAACATTCCATCTTATTCAACTCCCAAAATTTGTGCTCACAGGTACTAGGATGTTTTAACTCCCGAATCCTATAGCAGCGGATAAGTCTGCAGCTAACACGCGCTGCGCGTTTTGTCTTTTCCGTACAAAAAGACACCCAGGGTTCGATTCTGCGGTATTCATGCCTAGAAACCTAAGCAGGATAAGTCTGTGGCCTAACCCCGGCGCTGCCGCGTTTAGTTCTTAACCGTTGAAAAGAACATCCATTGCCCACATAATTGTCCCCAAACATCTGTGGCAGGTTGTTTTTAATACACCCGAAATGCCATGCCTCTACACCATCGGGAATTTTCATCCTGAACTCCTAAAGAAGGATATGCCGACAGCCTAACACCGCTCGCCGTTTAGTCTCTTTTAGCGATTGAAAAGACACCAAGAGTTCGATTCTGGGTGTCTCATCCAAGCCTAAGTATGGGATTCAGTCAAACGTCTAATCACCGTTGCCCGGCGTAGCCTATTACCAGTAACAATGGCGAAGCCTATGTAATTCAACAATCAGTACGCACAAAGTGTCAGAGGAATCACTCTCTTAGCCACAATGTTACATTGCGAACGGAATTTAGAACAACATCGCATGCTACCGACTCAAACGGTCAGTCGGGGTAAAGCCTAATCAAACCCCGTTGAACGGCTGGGGGGTTAGCCCAAAAAAACGCCCAAAAGTCGACGCCTAACGCCAAGGTCGCCGGGTAGCTCTATTCCGTGGAAGTAAAGACGAACGTTCTACTTATTCAATATCGTAGCACTAAAAGGCCGTTAACTCCTTTTAGCTTAACGATACATGCGACAACGGATCTTGGACCAATCCGCATATAGCTACCCCGACTCAAACGTAGTTGCGTAAAGGCGTAATCAAACCCGTTTGAAGGCTGGGCGCGGTTACCCAAAAACCCCAAAGTCGACTGCCCTAAACACGCATGCGCGGTAGTCTATTCCGGTGCAGAAAACGCAAGTCGTACGTATTCAATTATCGTAGCACTAAAAGGGTTAACTTCTTTTAGCTTAACGTCCATGCGGCAACGCGACTTGAACAAATCCGCATGCTAGCCCGACTCACAAACGGTAGTCGGTAAAGGTTCATACAAACCCGTTAATGCTGAGCCGGTTTGCCAAAAATCCTATAAATACTGAGAGTCACCTGCACGCCCCATCAGCTCCAATTACGTCTGGTCTTGTGACTTGAGCATCCAACGACGTATCGAAACCCTCAAGGTAACGCGGAAGCAACGCGTAACCCTAGCGTCACGCACGTCAACCGTAGCGAGCAAAATTGCAACGGTACGACGTTCGAAAACCCTTGAGGGTCAACGGCCTGGTCAAGCGCGTTGCGAGCCAAAAATTCAACGCTACGACCGATCAAAACCCTGAAGGTCAGAGGTCGGCCGCCGACTACAGCGCGTGACCCAGAGTCCAACGCGCTATCAATATACGTTGCCAATAAAGAACTAATACTCCGAAAAGCTATACGAGTATAAACTGCTGTCTTAATACTCAGAAAAGTATACGAGTATAACTGCACTTCTTAACACTCACAATAAGCGTATATGAGTATACAACTATTCCCTATATTTTAGTTTGAGAAGTTCCTGACGAATGTTTTTATAAACATTCTTAAGGATAACACTCAACAACACGACGCCCGGACAATACGCGCGTTGAAGATAAAGACTCGACGCAACAATCGCATGTCAGCTAAATCTAGGAACCGCACTTCCAGGTTCAAAATTTGCAAACGTCATACAATAATGCTAGCTACGAAACTCTTTCAGACATTCGACAAAGCCACCGAATAGCCTGGAGAATTGAAGGCAATCAAAACGGAAGTCATTCCAAGGTCTCCCATTAACACCGCGACTGAAGGTTGGGACACTTCATATCCACAAGTACTTCCAGACTCTTCTATAAAAGAACGAGAACTGAAATACTTTGAGGGGGCCGTATCTGCTAGGCCATATACAAATGCTTTATAGGTCCTTACCTAGCTCAGCTTCGGCACACCAACGCAAACCACGAAGGCAAACGAGATTCATGATAATCGCACGCAAGCAACGAATACGTCATTGCTTGCGGGATCAAGCTAGAGTGTCGTTCGAAAGACTGTCAACGAGTCATCCAACGAGAGCGGACATCGGACGAATCCGAATCGAATCAAGATCAGTTTCGGCACGCAGACTCAGAAGTGGATTACTGCCTAATCAGCGATCCGATTACTGCCAATCAGCTCCTGTCAACGAATCAAGTCTGGATAAATCAACACCAGAACCGAATCACCGATAGAACCAAGAGCGCGAAAACGATTATGAACAATACACCGGCAAAGAGGCTCAGAAACAAGTCATCGAGGCGGCTCAACGCAGCCACCAAGATGGCTCGATGGCCGAAGCCACCAAGTGTCAATTGGCTCCGGCCGCAGGCACCTTGAGGTGGCCTCGGCACCTCCGAGCCACAACATGGCTGGCTCGGAAGCGCGCAGCCACCCTAGGTGGCTCCGGCACCTCCGAGCCACCAATTGGTGGCCTTCGAGGGCCGAGCCACTCCTTGAGTGGCTCCGGCCACCAAGGTGGGCTCGGCACCACCGAGCCACCAAGAGGTGGCTCGTGCCGCCGAGCCACCAAGGTGGCCGGCCGAGCCACCTCTCTGGTGGCTCGGCCATGAGCGAGCCACCTTTGGAGGTGGCCGGCCACCTTTGAGGTGGCCACACCGTACGCGCGGGGCACAGTAAGGTGGCCTAATAAATAGGCAGAGGGGTGTTACCATTTTGACAAGGTTCGGATTTTGCGAGGCAGGCCGAAAAGCCCTGCAGGAGGGGCCAGGACTCAGATCTAAAAAAGATCTCAAACTTTGCGACATCAAGGCACTTGCCTCATGCCAGATCTGGCTGCTCGCGATCATCAAACGCATCAAATAAGGCAGGTGTTCGAGGAGGATCGGATCTCAGATCTGACGTTGCCTATACTCCGGCACTCTAAGCTTGGTCTTAGATCCCTGAGAACTGCGACAGATTGTTTCCTTGCGTTGAAAACAATCCTCCCCGGCTTATTATTTCCTTGCGTGAATAATAAACCCGTTGTACTGCGTAGATCCGACCGATCTAGATCGCGCGGCTGGCTCCATGGCAAACAACCCCGGCGCAGGCAAAGAACCCACAAAGCGAGAGCCCGACCGCAAAACTAGGAGCCTCGCCGATCTCGTCTTCGACAAACAAGCGAAACAAAGCTTGTAATTTCATTTTCTTTTCAATCTGATTTCGTTTGTAACCGCGCATCTTATAAAAAAGACCCATACTGTGTAATCGATAGACTATTACAAAGAGTGCTTACAATGGAATTCATTATATTTTAAGAAAGCCAACGATTTTTTCCCGCGTCAACACCACAGGTTCCCAATTTGAACCCGCAGTTTGTTCGGAGTCCTAGCTTCAAAGCCTAGACCACTGTTTTTTAGCACGCCTAATGCGGTCTTTGGAACCCACGACCATACCTGACGGTCAGCTATGCTCACATCCTAGTAGCGGCTTTCAGATTTGTAGCGGCCTGTAGATGAGTAAAAATAGTACTTCATCTAGGGCTAATGTTCAACTTCAGATTCTAAGTAGTAAACACCTATAAGGCTAAAACACTTCAAATATGCTTAAATTGAGCTAATAACATAGTCATAGTGGGGTTGCCCAATAACCTAACATCGCAACCTCACCACACAATTTCATCTCAACTCGAACCCAACAAACAGCAGCTGGCGTCGACTTCTAATTTGGACTTTAGGCTGATTCGGCAAAAGCGTCATTGAGTTGGCCATCTTACGATTCAATTATGTCTAGAATTTAGGAACTCACAAGTATAAGTTCGCCAACTGAAATACTTTTTCTAGAGAAGTTTGCCAACCAAGTCAATTAGCAAACTTTACCCGCCAACTACCCACATGGGCCACATCGCCTATGTAAATCAGAAAGCATAGTCCACACATGTCAATGTGCAGCTTCGCCGAACCAATTAATCAGAAACTTGACAAATCAACTATTGAGAGCTATTTTTAAGCTGATAACTTCTTTCCCACTATATTCTACTTTAATGATTACTTAATCTATAATTAAAGACCATAAATTCTCTCTCTTTCTCTCCTAGCTATAACGAGGCAGAATGAGATTGTTTATTCAAAAAAGGAGGGAGAAGACACTCGGATCATCCAGCGAGGCACACTTGGTTTCTTTTCTTTTGGGCCTTGCTAAACAAGAACTAAGATTATATCATAAGCCAAAACCAAGTTAGATTGCCAATCAAGCAAAAGACCTAACGTTTTAGTCTGCACACAAATTAGCTACAGATTGATGCCTCTATAGAGCAAGTAGCAAAAGAACCCAGTCCCGTTTAAAATTTTTTATCTGTTTTCTTGATCGTTTAATCTGAGCCTAATTAAAAATTCATAAGACCCAAAAAAGGCATGGCTACTCGCTAAGGACATACCCCCATTCTCTCTAACGAGCAAAGTTGTATCACAGTCCGGATACTAGACACTTTCGGGTATTTTACTGATTCACTAGTTAGTTGAATTGACCATGCTAAGTGCTTGAAGAAATTCATTTCCTCAAAACTAATCATCAACAACCATCATTAGAAGCATACCACAAAATTCACTGCAAATACAAAATTCAGGTCAAAATTGACACCCCCCCAGTAGCATAGAGGAAACTTCACCAAAAATGATTTGAACTTTTTTGGAAGGCCAACATATGTCGCCCCAGAGAAAATAACAATAAAACCTTTCATCCTGAAGTGACGGTACCATACATAGCCTTACATCCTTCTAACTTGGACACAATCCACAACTCCTTTTGCCGGAGTTCCGACTTTAAAGCATCTCACGATACTCTCTTTGCTTCATCCATAGACGGCCAAAGAAGGGGTAACCCCTCATCTATCATTCCCGCCAGGGAATAAATCATGAATGTGATCATCAGTATCACTAAGTGAAATCTGGCCAATTCACCAATAAGCGACATTCGCATGACAAAAACTCAAAGCGATGAAGCTAATGCCTCTAAAGAGAGCGACCAAATTTTTAGCAACTCACTGCCGTAATCTGAGAGAGTTCCTATCTCTAAAGAAGCATACAGCAAATGTCATCATGTGCGACCCTTAGAGAAGTTTGTTCTAGCTATTCAAGAAGAATTGCCAATTGCCCCCAAAACCTATTCCCAAAAAGCCAATCAGTTGTTAATTGCTCTAAGTCATAACTCTAAACCATATAGAGGTTCAGACTAAAACACGAGATACGTAGCCCTGAAAGCGGTAGACTTCAAGCAGTTTCATAGTCAATACTGACTTAGTGTTGTTTCTAGAGCATGACATGAACATACGGATAGCTTGTCTGACCTAAGCTTATTCTCTAGGCATCAAAGACTATTGTTCGCTAGAAACTGATGGTGGTCATATCATCCCCACCAGATCAAGGTGGCGCGCAAGTAATTCTTTTTAACTACTTACTCCTCCAAAAGCCGAGCACCACGCACCTCCATTCCAAGCTTGACCAACTTCATTTCTAGTAACAGTCAAACTCAGCCATTAGTGTCGAATGCCACTCCAAGCTCAAGTCAGCGAGCAACATTTAGGATAGTAGATATGATGATTGAGACGAATCTTCTGCTCAGAACGATGCCACAGAGGAAGGCTTCGGAAGAGCAATTTTGATACGCGTTTAGAGAAGATGTTTGACAACTCCTAATAGCCTTTGCCAAGCATTTTCTTCAAAGCGGGAAATAAAAAAATTCATCAAATTTCTTTCTAAGGTGAAAATCAAGCTGCATCAAGAACACACATATTATACCACTTGGGATTAGCCGATCTCGAGCACTTTGAAGCTAAGCCAAAGAAGCAAAGGCCTTGGAGGACATCAAAAGTAGAGCAATACCTCTTTGCTCAGGTACTGAGCCTAAAGAACGTCGAGATCACATCAACCTTATCCTATCAAATTAGGACTCTATTCCCTACCCGAATTGATGTTTAATTTAAGGCACCAACATGTTAGCCTCTTGTTTTGATGCTATGCTTTCACAAACAATTTACATCTAATATTATTTACTCTAGGTTTTGTGTTTTATATTTCATTAGGCCAAAACAATAAGCTTAGAGTTGGATGGATTGCGCCAAACGATCATACTAAATGAAGTGTTTGGCGGAATAGCTAGTGAAGCTATGCTACAATCAAGTTAAAGATCCAAGTTCAACGCTTCCATCCGCAAGTGTACCAAGTTGAGCTCATGAAGACCTCATCAAAGCTTGGGTAATTTTAGTTTAGGTTTTATAATTATGTGGTGTTAGATACTCTAAGGCTCAATATCATATACACACACCGTATTTGGTTTCTATGCTATATATATAATTATATATATACATGCATGCGTTTGGGTTTTCATGGTCATATATATAAAATTACATATTTTGTGAAAATATTGTATTTCTTTAGTTTTTGGTTAATAACAATCATATACATCTTTATTAAGTCTATATAATCATTTTGTAATGTTTCAAAACATGGCTTAAGCTAAAAATGTCAAAACGCCATATGGTTTACATTTTCATATTTTTGAACTATTTTATAAAATGTTAGATATTTTCTCATTTGGGAGGTCCTTTTTGAAACTTTATCTTCAACTTACCTAGTAATGTTTATTATCATGTCTACAATCTATTCCCAAAGTTTTTATATTTTTGAATTTATTGATTATTGTTAACAGGCATCCTTTTAAATCCAGAAATTTAAACCTGTGCTTTAAACCTGTTTTCTCAATATAGTCAGTTTTACGGTTTGACCGCCACGACTTCGACCGCCGCTTTGTTTTTCCCTTGCGGAAGCCAACAATAACTTTTTACGGTCGCACCGCCACGGTCGACCGTCAGCTCGAAAATTCCGCCAAAGTTTTTGGATTTTTCTGAGTTTCGAAAATGGCTCGTGGTCGATCGCGAGAATTTTACAGTTGACCGCCGTTCACTCCAACAGTCATTTGTACAGAATATGATTTTTGATTCTGTTGGTTTTTTGGTCATTTCTGTTGGGCTTCTGGTTGAGGTTTTGGGAGGCTATAAATACCCCATTGATCTCAGTTCTTATTGCTATCTAAGAAGTTTTTAAATAAGAGTTTAACAAGGGCTTAAGTTTGTTTAGTGTTTGTTTAAAAGAGTTTTTGTTTGGAAAGAAGTTTTACACAAGTGGAGGAGATCATCTACATTGATTGAGCTTCATCTTAATCCATCTCTCCATCTTGTTTTTCAGAGAAGAATTTCTAAACTCTTATCTAGCTTTACATTTGCATATTTGTTTGATTATCATTCTTTAAAGCTAGTTTTTATATTGAGTTTAGATTTTATTTCACTCATCGTTTACACACACCCACTTGAGCTTATTGTATTTTCATATATAGTATATTTGGGTTGGTGAGAGTTGTAACAATTGAGTGTGAGCTTTCATTGTGTTCTCATCCATATTAGAGAACAATCATTTGTTATATTGTGAGATTGTAAGGTTTTCGGTGAGTTAGAAAACCGAGTGTGTTGTTAGTGTGATCTCGTGAAGATCAATTGTGTAGTTGTGAAGTTTTCGGTGATCTAGAAAACCGAGTGAGAGTGTGAGGTGTGAACATTGATCAGTGAGCGTTAAAAACCGACATTGTGAGGTATAAACATTAGTCGGGTTAGCGTAGAAAACCCGGTTATGATAGTGGATTTCTCCTCGGGAGTAGGGATGGAGACGTAGGACGGAAGGTCCGAACTCCGTGATCATATTTTGTGTTCGCATTGTTTATATTGCCCTATCACAATTATATCTTTAGTTTAGATTGTATTACCATTGTGTTAGTTTATATATCCTTGCATATATTTCACCATATATCTCTTTGCTAGGATATATCACTTAGTTCATATTGCATATTCTTGCTCATAACATATTGTATATCTATTTTGTAAGAATAATATCTGAATTAGTTTTAATTGGTATAAAATCGGATTAGATTAGCATAAGACCCTAATCACCCCCCCCTCTAGGGTCCAACACAACATTCCGTGTATTTGATGACAAAGGTTCTGTAAATCAGCACATCTACTACTTCCACCAGCAAATTAGAAATATAGTGGATAATGATGTCATTAAGGCATGACTCTTCATTGGCACCTTACATGGGGTAGCCTTTGATTAGGAACCTGGCCGAGGGTTCAATCAAGTCATGGGCTGACCTGGAATCAAAGTTGCTCTCATAATTCCACAAGAAGTAATCATATTATACCATGGCCAAACTCCTCTCTAAAAAACAAAGAGGAAATGAGATGGTTCATTGAGAGATACTGCAATATGACATCGCAATGTCGAGATATGCCTTCACCAATGCTACTCCAAACTTGTTGGCACAATTTTGTGGAGTGTATAGAAGCTCATATGAGCACAATTATAGCCTACACATGTAGTGATTTGATAGAACAAGAAGAGATAGTATAAAAGTCATCAGAATGTTTCAATAAGTTTGAATCGCGCACCAATTCTAGGGCAATAAAGGTAAGTAAGGACAGTCTCCCCAACTGAAGACCAAATAGACTTTCGCGGTTGAGATCAAGAATCCCAATGATCAAAAGAGGGGACTATAGAAGAACACTCAGCATAATTACCCCTTCAAAGATGAACATACTATGGTAATTTTCCATGTCTTCAATAAGGGTAATTAGTTGAAGCTTCCCTAAGCATAACGCCTTAAAGAAGTTGGAAAAACTGACGATCCCAACTACTATCTTTATCATTGAATGTTGAGGCATCCAACTAAGAATTATTATATCCTCAAGGATAAGGTATAGAATTTTATTGAATCAGGGATTCTCAAGCTCAAGTCTTAGCAAAAGAAGTCACTACCAATATGGTGACTCTCAAATTCGGCCCTATGACAAAATTTCAAACCCAAAATAGAGTTGTTCGTATTCCCACGGAAAGGATGGAAATAGTCAATCGTGATCAACAGAAAAAATAAAGCCAAGGCTTGGTCACTTGTACTATATCAAGAGAAGAAATAATGCGGTTACATCCCGACCTTCTCAAAGATGAACATTAGGCTCTTCCAAAGTTCAAGTCAAAGAGCAAGCACAAGATGAAGTTCTGCAATGTCATCTATGCATTAGAGAGGAACCTCTATGAGTTTCCTCACTTACTAACTCAGAGGAAGAGAGAGTTATTATGATGGAGGCAAGGTCTGGTCGAGATTACTTGAAGAACTATGATCAGCCAGGACTCTCCAAGCAACCTAAACCGTCCAAGCAAAAAGAGACTCGGTTTGATAAAGCCTTACAACACCCCTCGAACAATTCTAAAGCCAATATCTCGGTTCATATAACCTTATTCAAATTTTTACTTTGTCTAAGGAAATGAGAGAGGCTTTGAAAGAATCTTTGAATGATAGTGAGGCATTTTAACCAACATGATGGATCCTCTTTAGATGGAAGACAACAAACAATTTTATCACTATCATCAACAGCTACCTTACATCACCTTTACTCTAGAATATATGTTCATCAAAGATCACCATCACAACTGATCCCTTTACTATATTGGGTATGTTGGGTCAGTGAAGGTCAAGAGGATTCATATCGACCTAGGTTCTGCGTTGAGCATAATTTCACGGAGACTTTTGAGCTTCTTGGGTATTCCCCTCCACAAGATCTCAAAAACTACCACCACTATCTCCAGTTTTAATTCAAGTAGTAGTCGATCTCTTGGGAAGATCTGCCTTTAGTGTCAAATCAGTGATTTAAAGATGGAAGTTACTTGTTACATCATTAATGTTAAAACACCCTACAACTTCTCCTTGAACGACCGTGGATCCATGCCAACATGAGTGTTCCATCAATGCTTCATTAATGTTTTAAGTACATCGATGAGTAGGGGGTTCAACAAAAGATCGATGCTGAGAAGCATCCCTTTAAAGGGGTAGAGTTTTACTTTAACGATTGTCTCTTGTATGATGATAATCAGATGATTGAGATTGTCCTCCTCAATGAATGAAGATAGTGGTAATAAAGAGGACGGTGAACTAGACCCGAATGATGATCTAATCTGGGAAATGGAAGCACTTGTAATTACCCTTGAGGTCTCCCTGTATTGACCAGTCAGTTGGAGATCAGAGCGACTGGATCCTTAATGGCAAAAAGTTTACTAATGACTACTCTTTAGACTCTGAGTATGAAACTCAAGAGTCAAAACTCCGATGTCTAGGTTTAGCCCCAAAAAAGGCTTTGTAGATGCCTATAAATGAGTCTTACTCGACTTACAAACAATTGGGTAGCTCAGAAGATGCTACCTTCATGGTCCAAGACAAAATAGGCGCCTAAGGCCCTATTATCTTTAGAAAAGTTGAGGCGCGACTTCAATTATCGAGCTCAGATGAGGAAGCCCTAGTAGTACCAAAATTTTCCCGTTATAGTTAGCACTCCCAGCATATAATAGCAAAAATGGGGTACAAGTTTGCTCTAGAATAAGGATTGAATTTCAATCAAGGACCAGGAGTCCCTCTAATCCCCTCTATATAGGAAGGGGTGGCTCTCGATTATTGTAACCGAACTAAACAAGGACTAGGTTATATTTCTCTTAAAGCTGATTGACAATTGGGAATAACATCTGATGATTTCTTAAGCAGCTCTGTAGACACGTCCGGTTGGGATGCGGATGTTAGCATTGGAGCCATGTTTGGCAAATTTACATTAAGATAGCTTCGTATAATTTAACTACGGATCTTAATGGATTTAAAGTGTTTGAAGATTTTAAAAATGATTCTTGGGTAAAACATCTTGAAAAACAGTGGGAGTCATGCTTTGAAATCAGCGAACCACTCATCAAAGATAAAGTGGTCCAAGTCAACATAGGCGATGAATCCAATCTCAAACCCATCTTCATCAGTGAAAGTTTATTATCTGCTAAAAAGAAGAACTCATAACTTCTCTAGCAGTACATTGATGTATTGGAGTTACGAAGACATGCCTAGGTTGGATCCTAATATAACCCTACATCGCCTTCATATTGACCCCAAGCCAGTCAAGCAACAACAACGATACTTTCACTCTAAGTTAATGGAGCAGATCTAGAAAGAGATTTATAAACTCATTGAATATAGATTCATTCACAAAAAGAGCAATATCTAGATTGGCTGGCCAACATTGTAGTGGTAATGAAAAAGAATGGCAATATTTTGATCTATATTGATTTCAGGGATCTAATTCTTACTTGCCTCTCTCTCCCTATCATAGACGTTATAATTGACAATACATGCAGGTTCGAAAAGATGTCATTCATGGATGGATTTTTTGGATATAAGAAAATCAAAATGCATCCAAATAATTAGAAGCATACAGCTTTAGGACACCCTTGGGAGTATTTTGTTATACAGTAATGCCCTTTGGTCTAAAAAATACTGGAGTAACTTATCAACCTGCGATGAACATGATTTTTTATGAACCTTTGTGCAAGACCATATAATGCTATCTCGACTATCTCACAGTCAAAAGTCGTGACATGGAAGACCACGTCAATGACTTGAGGACAGTGTTTGTAATCATGAGAAGATATTAACTCAAGATGAACCTAACTAAATCTTTCTTGGGGATATTTTTAGGTTGATTCTCGAGATTTATCATAACGTCTAAAGGAATACATGTTGATCCCAAAAAGGTAAAAGCCATCCGAGAAATGCTACCTCTAAGAAATCTCAAAGAACTCAGAGGTTTATAAGGACAATTGGCCTACATCCACAAATTTATAGCTAACCTGTTTAGAAAATGCCAATCGTTTTAAAGACTAATGAGGAAAGGTGTTTCATTTATTTGGGATGAGGCTTTCCAAAGAGCTTTTGATGAGATCAAGAATTATCTCACGAAACCACCTGTCTTAGCCGCAATAGTATTAGGTAAACCTTTTCTAATCTACATCAAGGCCATAGATCACTTTCTTGGAGCACTTCTTGCTTAAAAGAATGATAAGGGTCATAAGCAAGCCATTTATTACCTCAGCTAGACTATAATTAGAGCCGAGCATTGCTATAATCCAGTCGAAAAGGAATATCTAGCATTGGTCTTCTCAGCTCAGAAGATGTGGTATTACCTGATTGGTCAATCCATTCATGTCATCTCAATAGTAAATCCTCTATGGATACTCATGATGGAGCCCAGATCGCTAAACTCAAAGTTAACCAAATGGGCAATATTGCTTTCATAATATGACATAACATTCGTACTACATAAAGCAATTAAAGATCAGGCAATAGTTGACTTTTTGGCGGATCACCGCATCCCTGAGTCTTCTAAACTCCATGAAGACATCCCAAATAAAGTCTTCGAGATGAATGTTTTTTTCGAACCACCAAGTGTGATAACTTTACTTTGACGGGGCGTCAGGATGAAGGAATAATTTTCATAGAAGTGGGCGTAACACTGATCGATCATCATGAACATGTCCTTCCTCAGGCTTATTCATTGACCGAGCCATGCTCCAATAATATTGGTTGAGTATAATTCCCTCATAATTGGCCTACAACATGCTCAAAACATGGTAACAAATACCTTAAAGCCTATGGTAATTCTAAATTAATTGTCAATTAGATCAAAGGAGAATATAAGGCCTGCCATAACGACCTTATACCCAACCATGAGGTGGCAATAAAGCTCGCTTAGTCCTTCAAAGGCTTCTACATCAGTCACATAGCTTATCTTGAAAACACTCAAGTGGATGCTTTAACATCCTTCATAGCCATTCTTACCTTGTCTCCCAAGTCTACTAGGCCCATCACAGTGGATAGCCATCAATTGTGCTCCTAGAGCAAATCCTACATGCTACGAAATGCATGTGATGCCAACTCACTAAACTTTGAATCTAATGGTTGGCGTTTCCTAACTATTGATTATGTCACGCTCGGAGTACAACTAGGTAATCTGAAGCAAGCAATATCCGTCCAAAGAAGGGTTTCATGCTTCTTTTATGATTCTACCACGTAGACTTTGTATCATCGATCGTTCGACGGTGTATTGCTTCGATCCTTATCACCAAGTGAGGTTCAAGAAGCACTCAAGGAAGCCTTTGATGGTACGTGTTGTGCTTATTAACTAGGTCTTAAAATACAAGACCGAGTTTGTCATCTTGGTTATTACTAGCCAACAATGATAGCAGATTCAATCGCTTATGCCAAACAATGTTATGCGTGTCAAGTCCATGCTGATTTTCTACACTAACTTCCAGAAGAATTGCATCTAAGCATTTCCTCATGGCCATTTGAAATATGGGGAATGGACGTCATGGGGCCAATTAGCCCACCATTTATCAAATATCATTGATTTATTTTGGCCATCACTAGTTGCTTTTCTAAATAGGCTAAAAGGTTCCCCTTAGAGAGGTGAAGACGTTTCATGTGGTTAAATTCTTGAAGCACCACGTGATTTATCAACTTGGCATCCCTAGAAGGATTGTTCATTATAACGATCAGCAGTTCATCAGTCGACCGTTCTTTAAATTTTGTAATAAGTTAGAATTTAAGATATGACTTCTACGCCATACAATCTAGCTACTAATGATTTAGCCGAAGCTTTCAACAAAACCATCATTAAACGTTTAATCAAAAATTTCTCCAACAAATGAGATTGGGATGAGAAACTCAGAATGTGTTTATGGGCTTATCAAATAATAGTCCTCACTCCTACTGGGTCCATGCTTTTTTGCTTAGTCTATAGCCGTTAGGGCATGATCACTTGGGAAATCTAGGCCATCATTAAGAATTGCCCTAGCCAAGAAGATGACGACTAAAGAGCATCATCAAAAGCGTCTCTAAGAACTAGAGGCACTGGATGGATTGAGACTTCAAGCTTAGTAACAAATTGAGATCTACTAGTCACAGATCTTAAGAGTCTTCAATAGGAGAAGCAGAGAACGATCCTTCAAAGAAGGTGACCTAGTGTTAGTTGTTTGTCGACCCATTGTCATGACACACAAGACTAAAGAAAAATTGCAACCCAAATGGTAAGGTACATTTGTAATAAAGACAGTCTACTCGAATGGAGAATATCGCCTAATTAACCAAAACGAAAATAAGTTCATGGTGCCAATCGACAGAAAATTTCTCAAAAAATATTACCCTTGATCCTAACCAATTTCATCTCCCCATGGAGACTCTAGTCATGTTTAAGTTTCCACCTCTGACCATAAATATTGATCATCTCAATCTAAAAAATCCAATCAAAATCCCTAACTAGTTATCATGTTAACACCACACCGCTGCTTGACTCCAAATGCATTACCACAGTCATATTAACATTACACCTATGAACAATTCCTACTCAAATGATTCGACTAGTTAATACTACATCTCTATCAGCCCATATTTTTAACTAGTTAACATTACACATTTGTTGGCATATCTTTTCACATTCAACTGGTTAACAGTACACCTCTGTCAAACTGTTCTTGCTAAAAATTGGTCAGTTAACATTACTCTTCCATCGATTTTTTACCGTTAAATTAACATTACACTTCCAAGTGGTAGTTGTCAATCAGACTCCCTCAAAACCGATTGGTTAACATTACTCATCTGTCAGTCATTGTATATGGCATGTCAACATTACACCTTTGTCAAATACCCTAATATTGTCATGTTAACACTACACCTCTAAACAGTACCAGCGTAACCAAACTTTTTAACACTACACCTTTGTCAGTTTGGTTCTACCATTTTTTTCTCCCCAGCAAGGATATCAATATGGTAAATTAACATTACACCTCTACTGAATACATATACTGAAAAAAGGGGGCAAAATTTCTTTTATTATGCTAATTCATTACAAAGCTTCTAGATAGAATACAAATAAAAAAAAGTCTATTCGTGTAATATATTTAGCTATCCTAGAATCCCGAACATCATGAGCATTCTTTTGGCTCTGTTCCCTCAGAATCCTAGGCATCAAATGAGCCGAGCAACTTGAGTTCTAACACTTGTTATCTCAGCTTCAAGTTCAGCAAATCTGAGATCCCACTCCTTATCCAACTAGGTTGACCTAAGTTCAAGCTCCTCCTCCTATTGTTGAGCTGCTTCCAACCATGCTTGAGCTTCAACAATAGCCATCTTGGCCTTATTGATCGTGGCCTTCTTCTCCAAAATGGCGTTGCAAAGTTCTGCCTGATTATCATCAACTGATGCAAGGCTATCAATCCTTGAAGCTTCATTTTGATCTGCTCCTTCTCCTTACGAGTAGATTCTTCAATCTTATGACGCTTCACCGAGAGTTGACAGAATTCAAGCTCAACAATGCCATCAATAGCTGCATGAAGCCATTACAACTCTTGAAACTGAAGCTCAACATTGTCGATCATCTTCTTGAACAATTCAGTATGTATGGGACCTACAATCAACATTAGAAGACCAAGCTATTTCATCAACAAAGCAAGAGTGCAAACATATAAGCATTCTTGCATAGCTAAAGAAGATTCAACACTTCGGTTGAACAACTTCACT
Source organism: Asparagus officinalis (assembly GCF_001876935.1). Taxonomy (NCBI): domain Eukaryota; kingdom Viridiplantae; phylum Streptophyta; class Magnoliopsida; order Asparagales; family Asparagaceae; genus Asparagus; species Asparagus officinalis. The sequence continues at coordinate 42,372,475 of NC_033798.1, read as the reverse complement.
AAGTTTTCGCTCAGGATCTAATCTCCACTCAATTAGGTCATCTGAGTCATGAGATTGAGGAATTGCCACATGGCTTGGAGAACCACTTTTGTATAGGTCACTAGCGCATCTGTAGTTGTCAAAACAATGGTCAACAGGATTTGTGTTTGTTCACTACTTGATAATAAGAATGGTGCAAGCATGGGCAACATACTAGAAACGTTCATTGTGGTAGAAACTACAGGCATCACCTCAGCTAATAGGGCAATAGTTCACACAACCAATGCGGTGGTCATCAGCACATCTGTGAGCACAACTTCAATATCAATAGTTGCGACCTCTAGCTCATCAAATGCACCCACTGCTATGATTGGGTCATCTTCAAATTGAGGTTCAGAACTCGATGACACTGCCTTTATAACTCCTAGAATTTGTGAGATTGATGCATTGTCATCTTCATCAGATGACTCAGGAATAACCAATCTACGTCGTGCTACTAAAATGAGTGCATGTGTAGGATTGGATGCTATGTCGATGATCAGCTCAGACTCTAAGATACCAAAAGCACCATCAAAATCAGCCACTAGCTCAAACTCCACCCATGGTCTCCAATCAGAGTTCATCATCTGTTAAAGAGATAGACAAGCACCAATCATCAAAGAAAAGAAACTACAAGAGATCAATCAGAGAAAAGTATACTTGGCATGTAAGAAAAGCCGCCGACATCACCCTTGAAGACTGCATCGTCAGGCTCAGTAAGATAATCATTAATGTCATAGTCCACATTCTCCTCATCATCTGGATTTTCTTGATCAAGAAGGATGGGCTCTCTACTTGCATATATGAAGCGCATGTCAACCAAATGCACTTCAGACGACTTGATACAAAGATATAAATAAAATTCACCTGAGTTTCAACTCTAGGTTCATGTGCTGGAAACACGAGATTCTTCTCTGGTCCTCATAGAGCCTCCAAGTATAGGTTCAGACTCTAAAGGCTTCAAATGCTATTTCTTTGAAGGTTGTTCTAGGAGATGAGCTTGCAATGGTCTCTTTACCTTATCCCCTCTTCCTCTGCCTATAGCTCTTTAGCAAACTATAGATTTAGATGGTTCTTGGATGCTCACACCAACCATCCTCTGATGTGTAGGTTGTGTACTCGGGGTCTTCTAGTCTTCATCTTCTGGTGCACCTTCCGCTAGGAAGTCTTGAAGTCCAGAAGCCCTACCATGTAGATTTTTCTTAGACAATTTCCTATTTCTTTGAGAGATCTATCGTAAGCTAGTTTTGTTCATGTGAAAGCCGGGATTGGGAACAATCGCTCTGCAATGCCATGTCATGTAACAATTAGGTATGTGATGGGAAAGTGGGAATATGGTCCATGTAGCACTCGTGGCAAAGTGATACCATGTGCGTGCACCGTCTACCAGAGTCCCCATTCACAATAATTCTTGATTCAGATTCTCAACAAAAAGTTGGCCATATCCAAATTAGCGAGAAAAGTGGTATAGCAAGTACGGCTCGATGTATCACTCAGTCTCATTGAACCTAGCAACGAAATGACCTGGCTTGATATTGATTAACCAAGTGAAATACCCACTAGATAGGCAAGTAAATCCTTCAGAACTTGTGCCATCTTCAAACTCGTCGACAGGGCTTGTGCCATCAAACTCAGAAAAACAACAATAAAGACAATAGTGATCATTGTTCATAAGAGTCTGATGAATCCTTACAAGGTACTTGGTGTAGCAACCAACATCGATGAAGAATAATGTAAAATATACCATATCACCAGATATGTATATGATAACTCCACCCTAAGGCTCAAGACTCGATCCATCACACTGTTATCTTCTTGGCTTAGGTATTGAGTGGCTACTTCCCTCAATCCATGATGTATGCAACTGACTGTTGTAGGAAGAATGGCCAAGTTGTATCAAGTAGCAAGCAGCATAGCAGGGAATAATATCTTGATGGAGATACGGTCTTTTAGCCACAAAGGCACAACACCTGCCTTTTAACCAAATCGAAAGAAATCCTGCAAGTAGAGTTAATTTAGATATCGACTCCTTTGCTTGATGGAAATTGTCGAATTTATCACCCACATGGAACCAACATTCATCGGATATTGCAGTATGAAGTACTTGATGCTCATTAAATATTCAGGTCCCATGAGCAATGGTAAAATCATATCCGGCATTTGCAACGATACTTTGACAGATAAGCTCAAGTGGCAGGCTAGTTCTCTGAATGCCTTTCTAACATGAGAAGTCTCTTTGTAAGCATTCAATTCTATATTGATTAGGAAGAACTCTGCATAAGGACGGTCTCTAATTGGTAGTCGCAACACTTTGAATATTTCAAGCAAAGCGATCCTAATTTTGCTCGTCGGAGTGAAGAAAGTGTTGCTATCAACATTATACAGCTCCAAAATTGCGTACAACACCAGCAAATAAATCTCTACACCATATTTTGATGCTCTCTCCATAGAATAAATCCCTAATTTTCTCAAGCTCCCTTCAAAAGTAGTGAGAGCATAATTCACCAGATGGGTCCATCATTGGGTATTCGTCAATCCTATCCATCCAGGGAATCTAGAATCCCCATTAGCATATTATGCATCAGTCTTCGCAAGTTCATTCCCAAAAATGTTCAAGATTACAGGAACTTCATTGATAGGGGTGTAGTCGTGAAAAAACCTAGACGCAAGCCTATGGAGTTAACCCTATAGAGTCCTTCCTGATGGAAGCCACCGTCGTACTTTAGAGAACCTACATTAATGCTATCTTCTTTGTTGTAAGGGTGAAATGCATGAGGCAAGACACTGTGAGAGGATTCAAGTACATGAAGGACACATGACGCTCTATCACTGGAAGGTAGTAGCAATGGTCCCCTTTGGTGTAATACGAATGCTCTTTCACCCAATGTAATATGGAGGTGCCATTGGGACGTGCCCATCAAAAGCGTGCCCTACTTCAGAATCATGGGTCCTATCATGCACCAAATGGTTGTGACGATCAACGGGCTCTTTCGATAAGCAAAGTGCACAAAAGGAGGTGAAAACAAGTCAGAAAACAAAAGAAAATTAAATAAGTTTTTACATTCAGATGTGAAACTCGCCATAGGTGAATCTCGCTCATAAGTAAAATTCATCACAATAAACTAAGTGTTGACAAGATGAGCAAGGTTCACACTGATGATAGCAAACTTCAGCACCACAATCAAATCCACTCAATTGATTAATTGGACCAAATTGGTGAACATCACTTAAGCGAAGGTCGCCCAAATCAAGCTACCATACTTAACTTAAGCGAAAGTCTCTCAAATTGGACTGGCGAACATCACTCATGTGAAGGTCACTCAAACAAAATAATGACCTCCACCCTAAACAAAGTTAACTCCAGAAGCCCAAGAGGCTAGCAGCAACGACATCTGCCTGAGAAGTAAAGTTCACCATATCAAGCATCATTGATAGCCAGTTATAGAGCTTTTTCACCGTTGGCAAGAGCTCACTACTAAGACCATGAAGTGTCATAAAAATCGTGCCTTTAGCAGCAAATAAATTTTGAGTGCCCAAAGGCACTATGTAAAGCCTAATTGGGGCTAAATTTTGATAGATTCAAAGATCAATATGAGTGGGTTCGAAGCTTACCCGTTGCTATCCCCAACTATGCTAGCTTGTCTTCCTCCCTTAGCTGATGAGGCCCTCTAGCAGTACCTCTTCCTCTTGAGATTGCACGATAAGGAGCCATTGAAGATGGATTTTGAGATCGTTTGGGTTCTGAGAAGATTAGAGTATTGAGAAAGTTAGGGTTTTTAAAAAATTAAAGTGAAGAAAAAAGGAGGTAAATAGCTCTATTTTTAGGTTGACCCCGAGCTTCTTTAGAGATTTTGCCCTTAAACCCGCCAAAAATCTTGTCCTGAGCTTCGCCAAGGATTGCCACTCCAAACTTGGATGAGAATCTCGCCTTGAACAACCTCCATCATAATTTTAGATGTAGAAATCAAGGATTCAAATTTTAAATGCTCATGGTGAATCCTGCATAACAAAATAGCTGAGTCCTGCATAACTGACTTAGCGAGCTTTGCCTAGCTAACTATTTCTCAAGAAAAGTAATTGAACTTCACTCCCATTCAATTGGAACTGAAGCGAACTTCACCAGAATGATATGGTGAATTTCATTAAGTCTCCAAATTGAGAGAATTCTAACTCAATATATTTGAGATCCTATTTAGCAAACGTCAATTCGATTCTAGCCGACATAAGGAAGGCTGAGCTTCACTTCTAATCCAACAACTCCATGCAGAGTTGAAGCTCACTGCAAAAGTAAAGTGCATACAAACCATGCACACAAAAATCAACAATATGAGAAGCAAGGATGATGGGTATTTAGATTATCCAGTTACCAGTTACAAGGATGATGGGTATTTATTGCTACCTGCTACTACCCTATACCCTATACTCCTAACTATGGGTAATGTGATGACTGAGAAATATACATGAGTACACCAAGTTATAACACATGTTCCTCTGATCTCACAAAACTTGTGAAGCTAAGTCTTTCGCCATACAGAAAACAACTCCTACTTACTCCTCCCAAGATTCTATGTCAGGAGAGTAGAAAGAGCTGATAAAAAAGAATTGTCTCCGTTGCTCTAATCTGGAACATGTCAAGAGGAAGAAGCACTTCTTGCAAACAAAACTTGACTTCGGACTTGGGACATCCAACGACATCTAATTATGATTTAGGTTTGCTTAACTAAATATCCAAACCTCGTCACATAGCTCATCTCAACTTGACCTGATCAAGTTAAGAGTGGGTTGACTTTCAATTTAGACTTTAGGTCGAGACAAAAAGTATTATTGAGTCAGCTAAGTTACGAGTCTATGCTAAATTCAAACTCATAAGAAAAGTTTGCCAACTGATTAACTTCGTCAATAAAGTTTGTCAAACAATCAATTAGTGAACTTCGCCTACAACTACCCACATAGGCCATGTCACCTTTGAATCAGAAGCGATAGTCCACCCACGTCCAAATGAGTTTTGTCCAAATACTTTTATGGAGCTTCGCCAAAAATTAATCAGCCAACTTTGCCAAATCAGCCGTTTAAAAGCTGTTTTCAAGGGGATAACCTCTCCTCCACTATCTCCTTCTTTAATGACCACTTAATTCATAATTAAAGGCCATTAATTCTCTTCCTATTAACCTATAAGAGGAGAAGGAGATTGTTTATTCAAAAGGAGGAGAAGACACCCGGATCACTAGAGGCACACATGGCTTTCATCTCTTTTGGCTCTAATCATAGATAGAGATATCTTCTAAGAGACCAAGTTAGACACCAATCAGCAAATGACCTATTATTTTAGTCAGACCATCAATGAAGTATAAGATCGACGCTCCATTGACACGTAGAAAAGGACCTAGCCTAGAAAATTCTTGTTTTTAGTTTCTCTTGAGTTGTAATTTGAGATGACTGTAATTCAAAAGACCCGAAACGAACCTGGTAAGTTAATTTATAATACATGGCCTACTCTCAAGAGTTCTTTAGACTTAGTAATTTTAGGATATAACATTTGCCCCTTTCGCTCTGACGTGGGAAGCCAAGTCTGAAAAAACTTGAACCATTCCTCCTTTTCGCTGCTTTAAGGATCTGAATTGCCTTTTTTGGAAGATAGTTATAATATGACATTTTGACATCACTGTATGTTCTAGTTTTAAAGATATAGTGCTTTAGTTATTAAATGGATGCCTCGATTGACAAGAAGTCACTTTAGTTTTGAAAACCATTAGCAACTTTATAGGAAATCTAACCGAGCATTGCGTCGCATGTCATCTACCCATACCTACAATCTAATTTCTCTTCAATGTATTCTCTCACTTTCCAAACTTTAGAAATTGTCTAAGCTTTGTCGGTGAGAATGTTGGCCATTTTTTTTCTTAGACTTCTATTACCTCCGATCGTGTTCTCTGACCACTTCGATGGCTTCCTATGCTCAACTTACCACTATTCATAATTAGGCCAGAATAGTGCTGGTCTACAAGTACAAGTTAGCATTGCTGCAAACTCATGTTGAACAATATGTTAAAGACTTTGATGTTCCCAATGCCTTCACCTTGTTAGGTTTGGCGAATGACAACACTCTCTATCACTATATCAGTGACTTGGTGTCAATGTACTAGCATCGCTCTGACTTTGGCCTGTATCTTCTGCTATACACTTTCCTCTAGTTAGTTTCTAGGTTTTAGGATTTTCGCCAGTGTAGTTAATCCCAACTCCATAGCCTTTTTGGCTGCCTTCCTTAGTGTCAACCATCAGATGAATGTCAAGCCGAAGTTAGGCATTTTTGGCCATCTGATGTGTGGCAAGGCTGGTAAAGGCCATGGCCATTTCTATCTATAGATGGTTAGTGGCTTCTGACTAGTCCCCAACATTTCTAACAAAAGTAAGTGGTGGGAGGAGAAATATATTTTTTTCTCTTTAGCACCAATCCGATTATGGCCTGCTCCACATGGATAAAGATAAAGAAAGAGGGATTGAGCCAGTGAATCTCTCGGAGGCAAAAAGGCTAGGTCAGGAGAAGATCCAATCCTATATGGGCATGTTTGGTTGATTTCCTAAAATTAAAGAAAAGAAAATAGGATAAGCAAACCATTAAAAGTTGATTTTGTTAGCCCTTATGTTTTGATGATGTTTTACAACCACCATTATCGGTACTAATAGCTTGTTGAGTGCAAATGTAGTGAATATGTATATCAAGCTTGTTAGTGCCATTTATGGAGGATTGGATGGAATATGCGCTACAACGATGATATCCAAAGGAGGAGGAGGCATAGCGATGAAGCAACGTTCATTCAAGAACACTAAATGCAATAAGAAGCTTCATCCAACTCAAGCTATATCAAGACTCAAAGAATTGTATTCTACGTGAGGATATTAGCTAGTTTTTATTTCTCTCTAGTACTAAAATGTAGGCAAATAGTTTAGATTTAAATTGAAACTATTGGGATATCACACACACGGTTTCATACTTATAGTTTTGAGCGTTTATTCACAAAATACTATTTTTCACAAGTATGAGGACCTATTAGCAAAATTCCTTTTCCAAACAATTTGTTTTTAGTGTTAAAAAATTTTACAAAGTTTCACAATTTTTGGAAGTCAAATGAATATTTTACAGATTTTTTAAGTGAGTCAAAAAACAGTATTTTGAATGTATCAGTCTGCGGTCGACCGCCACGGTCGACCGCGCCTGAGTTCATTCGTCAGTGGGCAGCAGAGACTTTCACGGTCGACCGCCGCGGTCGACCGTGAGCTCGAAATTTCCCACGGTCGACTGCCACGGTCGACCGCAGAACTCTCTGGAGTTTTTCTTCGTTTCTGATCTGGCTCGCGGTCGACCGTGAATATTCTACGGTCGACTGCCGCTTGTTTTTCAAACGGTCTTTTATACTTTTTCAGTGCCAATTGTACACAATCTCAGCGTCGTTTGTTTCCAGATTTTGGGGGATTAGGGTATGGGTTTAAACAGCTGGTTTCTCCTATTTAAACTTATACACTCCTTCTTCCTCATTGTCCTAAGTTTTTGAAAAACCAGAGTTTCAGTTTTACTGAGAGCCAAAATTATCTAAACCTGTTTTCTGTGTTTTTCACAAGCTCACATCCCAGCTTCAGTTTAATCTTTCTCTTTGCCATAGGGACTTGTAAAGAGAGAGCTTTTACACCATTGCTACTGTTTGAGTGGTTGATCTTGTGAAGATCAATTATGAGGGAGTGTGATCCAGTGGAGATCAACTGTGTAGTTGTGAGATCGTGAGGAGATCGTTATGTAGTAGAAGTTTCGACTTCCAAACCGGGTTGTATAGTGGATTTCTCCTCAAGAGTGGGGAGCGGGGACGTAGGTCAGCGGACCAAACCTCGTTAACACATCGCGCGTCATAAGGATAATGATTCCTTACTCTATCTCTTTTTCTACTGTTGTTCTTTTGTGGATTGTTACTTGTCTTAATTTTTATTGCACTATTATTAGCCTTGTGACCCTAATCATCCCCCTCTAGGGTCCAACAATTGGTATCAGAGCTTGGTCTCTATATTAGTTTTTGGTTAATCACCTTAGAGAAAAGATCTTATGGAGGCTTCAATGAATGTGCCTATATTAGAGGGACAATCCACCACTAGACCATCACTTTTCACCGGTAGTAATTTTGCCTATTGGATGGCTAGGATGAGGATTTACCTTCGTTGCATTGATCTTGACATCCTAGAACTCATAGAGAAGAAATATGTAGAAAAGCCCAAAGTCGAGACTATGACCGATGGAGAAAGGCACCAAGCCAATCTCAATGCCAAGGCTATGAATGCCTTAATTTGCGATCTTTCCCCCAACGAGTATAATAGGGTTTCCACGTGTGCAACCGCATACGAAATATGGGTGAAATTATGTATTACACATGAAGGAACCCCACAAGTTAAGGAATCCAAGATTAGTGGGCTTATGCATGAATATGAGTTATTTAAGATTCTTCCAAATGAATCCATTGATGCTATGTTTTCTCGCTTCACTAACATAATCAATGAATTGCATGGTCTTGACAAGAAATTAACTATCCAAGAGACGAACTACAAGATCCTCCGTTCATTGACTCCTATATGGGAACCCAAAGCTATGGCCATAGAGAAAGCTCATGATCTCACCACTCTAGCCCTCGATGGCCTCATCGGCAAGCTTAAGGTTCATGAGAAAAAGCTCAAGGGAAAGGAGAAGGAGGAAGTGCCCCCACGGGAAGTTGAGGAGCCATCACCAAAGATAAAGACCATTGCTCTCAAAGGAGCTAGTGACCACTCCTCATCATCGTCGTCGGAGAGTGAAGTTGATTTTTCTAGAGAAGTGGCTCACCTCTCTAGAAGAATTTCTAGACTCATAAAAATAAACAAGAAGTTTAATCCTCGATCTAACAACAAATTTTCTTCACGTGTAGGAAAATGTTTTGAATACAATGAACCGGACCATATCACCAAGGATTGCCCAAAGCTCAAAGAGAAATATATGAAGTACAAGAAGAAGAAGGCTATGTATGCCAGATGGGAGGAATCCGAACCAAGTGATTCGGATAGCAATGAAGAAGGAGCTAAACTTGCTCTTCATGACCCCAACATTTGCTTCATGGCCCTTAAACAAGAGGTAATATCCGACACCGAGAGTGAATCCTTTTACATGCAATGTGATCTAGCTACGGCTTTAGAAGAATTGAACATTGAATTTAAAAGAATGTCAAAGGAATTTTCCTCTTTTAAAAAGTTGCATGCTTCTTATGATGTCAAACTAGAACAACTACAAACCTCTCTTGCACTAAAAGATGAATTGCTAGGAGATCTTGATTTTGAGAATAAGCAATTAAGATCCAAAATTGAAAGACTAGAAATTGAGAGTTGTAGGATTAGACCCACTCATGCTTATGTTAATCATCATCACCATAGTAGAAATAGATTTTATAGATATCATGCTCAAACACACAAGAGAAATTTTGTGTGCACATATTGTATGAAACATGGATACATTTCTACTCATTGTAGGATCAAGGATAATCATAAATTTTATGGCATGACATGGGTACCCAAAGGTACCAAGCTTACTAACCACCAAGGACCCAAGATTTGGGTACCTAAAGTTACTACACATTCATCTCTTGTTGGGAACATCACAGCAATGACGTAGAGAGATGTGGTACATTAATAGTGGTTGCTCACATCATATGACGGGCAACAAAGAGCTATTTGCAACCCTATCAAGGATTGAAGGATGTAGCGTCTCCTTCGGTGGTGGTGAGAAAGGTAAAATCATCGATATTGGGTGTATTGGTAAGACACCCTCTCCCGTTATAGAAGATGTTTATTTGGTTAATGGCTTGAATCATAATCTTCTTAGTATTAGCCAATTGAGTGATAAAGGTTTTGATATTTCCTTTAAACCGGACAAATGCATTATTAGTATGAATGGAAATTTGTTTTTATTACAAATAGAAAATCTAATGTGTACATTTTTGAGATGAATGAATTAGTGAATCAATATGTGAAGTGTCTTACGGCAATTGATGAAAACCCTTGGATTTGGCATAAGAGGCTTGGACATGAAAATATGGAATTGATATCCAAATTGCCCAAGAAGAATCTTGTTAAAGGGTTACCAAATTTGCATTTCATCAAAGATACCATATGCAAAGATTGTGCTAAAGGTAAACAAACTAAGTCTACCTTCAAACCTATCAATGAGGTATCAACTTCTAAACCCTTGCAATTACTTCATCTAGATTTGTTTGGTCCTATGCGTGTTACCTCTCTTGGAGGCAAACACTATGTTTTTGTTATCATTTATGATTTCTCTCGTTTTACATGGACAATTTTTCTTACAAGCAAAGATGAATGTTTTGATGAATTCTCAAATCATGTTAAAAGAATTGAAAATAAAAAAGATTTGAAAGTTATTAAAATTAGAAGTGATCATGGTGGTGAGTTTCAAAATATTTCTTTTTATGATTTTTGTACTCATCGTGGTATAACTCATGTGTTTTCCGCTCCTAGAACACCATAACAAAATGGTGTTGTTGAACAGAAAAATCGAACCATACAAGAGATGGCACGAACTATGTTAAACTCTTTTGATTTGCCTAAATATTTTTGGGCGGAAGCCGTCAATACGGCTTGCCATGTTTTAAATCGTGTTTTGATTAGACCAAAGCTTAAGAAAACTCCATATGATCTATTTTATGGAAGAACTCCTTTTATTGGTTATTTTCGTATATTTGGTTGTAAATGTTTTATTTTAAATACAAAAGATCACCATGACGAATTTGGTTCAAAAATTGATGTTGGCATTTTCTTAGGGTATGCATCTCGAAGTAAGGCTTATAGGGCCTTCAACAAACGAACTCTTGTTGTTGAAGAATCTATAAACGTTACTTTTGATGAGACTAATATTGGTTCACAAGTTATTTTGCCTAGGAAAGATGATGATGATGTTGAGGGAGGATTTGAACTTATCCAACCTATAAATACACCCTCAATAGAAGCACAAAAAGATGTGGAAAGTACCAACACTCATATTCAAGAAGAACTCCCTAAAGCATGGAAATTCACATCAAATCATCCAAAGGAGCAAATTATTAGGAGTCCTTCAAAAGGGGTTGTTACTCGCTCAAAGGCTTTGAGTGAGTGTGGTAATGTTGCATTTCTATCTCAATTAGAACCTAAGAAAGTTAATGATGCTTTAAATGATGAATTTTGGGTTTTAGCTATGCATGATGAACTAAATAATTTTCGAAGAAATGATGTTTGAAAATTAGTTCCTAGACCTAACAATGCTAGTGTTATTGGTACTAAATAGGTTTTTAGAAACAAGCTTGATGAACATGGTATTGTTACTAGAAATAAAGCTCGTTTGGTTGCCCAAGGATACAATCAAGAGGAGAGCATAGACTATGACGAAACCTTTGCACCGGCTGCAAGGTTGGAATCTATTAGGATGTTTTTGGCATTTGCTAGCTTTAAAGATTTTAAATTATTTCAAATGGATGTTAAAAGTGCCTTGTTAAATGGTTTTATAGAAGAGGAAGTATATGTTGAGCAACCCCCCGGTTTTATAGATCATGTTTTTCCTAATCATGTTTACCGGGTTCAAAAAGCTTTATATGGGTTGAAACAAGCTCCTAGAGCTTGGTATGCTCACCTCTCTAGTTTTCTTCTTAAAAATGGCTTTTCTAAAAGGAAAATTGATAATACTCTTTTTGTGAGAAAACAGAAAAATGATTTTATTTTAGTGCAAATATATGTTGATGATATCATTTTTGGTGCTACTAATGAATCTCTTTGTAAGGATTTTTCTAAAGTTATGCAAGATCATTTTAAGATGAGCATGATGGGAGAGCTCACATTCTTTCTCGGGCTCCAAATCAAGCAAACTAAAGATGAGATATTCATTTCTCAAAGCAAGTATGCTAGAGAATTGGTGAAGAAATTCAATTTGGAAAATTCTAAGCATGCACCAACTCCCATGAGTACAAGTGTCAAGCTTGATGCGGATGATAGTGGTGAGGATGTGGACCAAAAACTATACCGAGGTATGATAGGTAGTCTTTTTTATCGCACCGCTAGTAGACCCGATATCATGTTTAGTGTGTGTGCATGTGCACGTTTTCAAGCTTCTCCTAAAGCATCTCATTTGATTGCTGTTAAGAGAATTATTAAATATGTGCATGGAACTATTGATCTTGGTTTCTTTTATCCTAAGAGCACCTCTTTTGACTTATATGGTTTTTGTGATGCCGACTTTGCCGGATGTAAGGTAGATCGCAAGAGTACGAGTGGAACATACCAATTCTTGGGAAATTCTCTTGTTTCTTGGGCTTTCAAGAAAGAAAATTGTGTTGTATTGTCCACTACGGAAGCGGAATACATTACCACCGGCTTATGTTGTGCTCAAGTTTTGTGGATGAAACAAAGCTTAGTTGATTATGATTTGATTTTTCAAATTATAAAAATCTTTTGTGATAATACTAGTGCTATCAATATTTCAAAAAATTCGGTTTTGCATTCTAGAACCAAGCATATTGATGTGCGCCATCATTTCTTACGCGATCATGTAGGGAGACAAGATGTATCCCTTGTGTTTGTTAACACAAAATCTCAATTAGCGGATATATTTACCAAGCCTCTTGGTGAAGATGAATTTTGTCGCATAAGAAATGGTTTAGGCCTATGCACTATGTGAAAGTTCTATTTTGCTTGCTTGTTTAGTTGCATTTCACATGCATTTTTGTTTATTTTTTTACCCCATTTTGATGGTGACAAAGAGGGAGAGAAATCTCCTCATTTGTGCACATAGTAAGGGGGAGCTCATAGATAGGGGGAGCTACTATCTATAAGCTATATTTATTTTGCTCTTATATAATGGTTGGTTGTCATCATCAAAAAGGGAGAGATTGTTAGCCCTTATGTTTTGATGATATTTTACAACCATCATTATTGGTACTAATGGCTTGTTGAGTGCAAATGTAGTGAATACGTATATCAATCTTGTTAGTGCCATTTATGGAGGATTGGATGGAATATGCGCTACAACGATGATATCCAAAGGAGGAGGAGGCATAGCGATGAAGCAACGTTCATTCAAGAACACTAAATGCAATAAGAAGCTTCATCCAACTCAAGCTTTATCAAGACTCAAAGAATTGTATTCTACGTGAGGATATTAGCTAGTTTTTATTTTCTCTCTAGTACTAAAATGTAGGCAAATAGTTTATATTTAAATTGAAGCTATTGGGATATCACACACACGGTTTCATACTTATAGTTTTGAGCGTTTATTCACAAAATACTATTTTTCATAAGTATGAGGACCTATTAGCAAAATTCCTTTTCCAAACAATTTGTTTTTAGTATTAAAAATATTTTACAAAGTTTCACAATTTTTGGAAGTTAAATGAATATTTTACAGATTTTTTAAGTGAGTCAAAAAACAAGATTTTGAATGTATCAGTCTGCGGTCGACCGCCACGGTCGATCGCGCCTGAGTTCATTCGTCAGTGGGCAACAGAGACTTTCACGGTCGACCGCCGCTGTCGACCGTGAGCTCGAAATTTCCCATGGTCGACCCAACAGAGACTTTCACGGTCGACCGCCGCTGTCGACCGTGAGCTCGAAATTTCCCATGGTCGACCGCCACGGTCGACCGTAGAACTCTCTAGAGTTTTTCTTCGTTTCTAATCTGGCTCGCGGTCGACCGTGAATATTCTACGGTCAACCACCGCTTGTTTTTCAAACGGTCTTTTGTACTTTTTCAGCGCCGATTGTACACAATCTTAGCGCCCTTTGTTTCCGGAGTTTGGGAGATTAGGGTATGGGTTTAAACAGCTGGTTTCTCCTATTTAAACTCATACACTCCTTCTTCCTCATTGTCCCAAGTTTTTGAAAAACCAGAGTTTCAGTTTTACCGAGAGCCAAAATTTTCAAAACCTGTTTTCTGTGTTTTTCTCAAGCTCACATCCCAGCTTCAGTTTAATCTATCTCTTTGCCATAGGGACTTGTAAAGAGAGAGCTTTTACACCATTGCTACTGTTTGAGTGGTTGATCTTTCTCTTTGCCATAGGGACTTGTAAAGAGAGAGCTTTTACACCATTGCTACTGTTTGAGTGGTTGATCTTGTGAAGATCAATTATGAGGGAGTGTGATCCAGTGGAGATCAACTGTGTAGTTGTGAGATCACGAGGAGATCATTGTGTAGTAGAAGTTCCGGCTTCCAAACCGGGTTGTGTAGTGGATTTCTCCTCGAGAGTGGGGAGCGGGGACGTAGGTCAGCGGACCGAACCTCGTTAACACATCGCGCGTCATAAGGATAACAATTCCTTACTCTATCTCTTTTTCTACTATTGTTCTTTTGTGGATTGTTACTTGTCTTAATTTTTATTACATTATTATTAGCCTTGTGACCCTAATCACCCCCCCCTCTAGGGTCCAACAAATTTCCATTCATTTCTTCAAAAAAAGTAATGAAATGACTTTTCTTAAAAATGATCTACATCATCCAATAATATAGTAACAAGTCATCTCATCTCATCTCTTTTCTTAGTTTTAAGAAGTGAACTAAATAAAAGAAAAGAGCCTATTATATGAAATAGGTTTCTTATAATTGATTTCCTTATTTTTTTTTAGCCAACCAAACAGCCCCTAAAAGGTCACACCACTTTGAGAACCTCTTTGATAATGTCGTACTTCCGCTGGCAACTCTCACACTCCCATAATCGAAACGGATTTGGCTCATGCTACTCTTTTGTCCCTTGAAGAGTAGCCTATAGAGGTCCCCTATGTTCTCCTCGAGAGTAAGGGCCTGAGCGGAAGCATCTTCAAGTTGAGTTAGCAAAAGAGACTAGGTTCAAGATGAAATGCATTCTTCTACTCTGGCCCTTACTAAGGAATGTCTCAAATAACAAGATGACCTTTCAACTTCATTAGTCATACTTCATCTCCCAAACACCATCGTATTTAATACTAGTTGAGAGTCATTATGATTCTTTAGGTTGTTCTAACTCCTCTGACAATGCCAGCATTCAGCCATTTTATCATTGTCACATTAAATATGATGGTGACTAATTCAATTAACTGCTGACGTATGTAAAGTGTGGTCTACTTAGCCGACCGCACCAGTGTGATCAAGTCACTAATGTGACTTCACCAACCCTCTATAAATACTGGGCAATCTCCACAATTCTAAGCTACACAAAAAACTATTGAATAACACCCTAAAATTAGATTCCACAAACTTTGTTAATCTATTACTGACTTGAATGTTAAAGGGCACGCTGGAACAACAAAATCTAGCCCTCTAACTGATGTTTGCTATGTACTTCTTCTGATCGATTAGCTATCAAGAAAGATTAGGGGACCCTAAGCCCCTCTAAACATCCACTTATCCATAAAATTAACTTCCTCACATAAACAAGTAGCTTGAGTAGATTTTGATCTCCTGCCTAACTTACTCTGACTAGCAAAGCCTCAGTTATGTCATCTAAAGCACAATTTTGACCGAGGTACTTTAACGCTAGGCTCAGAATGTGTCAGAACGTGTTGCCCAGGGTACTTAATGGGCTCAGCCATGACCTCCCCCAATCTATCCTTCTAGTCTAATCTTCGAGATGTGAATGTCCTTAAGCTAGATTAGAGTTTTTTTTCCCTTCATGTAAGCCTTACAAAGAAATTACAGTCAAACTCTTTCTTTGACAAACTCTTTCTTTGACTCTAGTCCAAATTTTTTTTTCAATTGGTATAGGGAAAGTCACAGCATAGTCTAACTAGCCATTTCTTGTAGATTAAAGATTTACCTCTGAGTCTTTTCCTAGTGGTTCAGAGATTCATATAACTAAAGTTTTTAGACATAATTATTGTAGTGGTTGATTTCTTTCGAGATGTAATTTGTAATTAATGTAACCGTCTTGAGAAATAAAAAAGTTTTATTTTCTATTTTACTCTACTATTGTTCTTTTCTTGTGAAATATTTCTTCTAATTAGGTTTGACCCCTGAGTCAATGGGCTTGATACTTAGTTATGTTTTTTGAACCCTGTAGGCTATCTAAAAATCACAATAGATAGCTAATCCCCATCAAGCTTTAATGATGGGAGTTACAATCCGACGACTCCCACATCTCGATGATAAAAGTTACAATCAGATGACTTTCATGTCAACAAATGAAAACTGTAAATGGAGGACTTTTCACATAGATCGAGAAGAGTTACAATTCAATGACACTTCTGACAACTGATGAAAACTCTATTCAGTGGTCTTCACAATCAACAGTGAGAGTTACAATCTGACGACTTCCACACCCCACAACAGCTAAAGTAAAGATTATTGAACAATAGTCCGTGAGAGTTACAATCTGACGACTTCCACACCCCACAACAGCTAAAGTAAAGATTATTGAACAATAGTCCTTGCAACGCTCTACAGAAGAGGTTACAAGTCAACTAGGCCCTTTTAAACGCGGAATGTATCTTCGTGTTTCAATTCCTAAAACGCAGGCGACCCCCGCGTTTCCAAGCTTCAACAAGCAAAACGCAAGCGACCCCCGTGTTTCCAAGCTTCAACAAGCAAAACACAAGCGGCCCTCACGTTTTTGATATTCGGTCAACACCCAACTCCGTGTCTCAATCCTAAGACGCGGAGTTAGGGTCCTGAACGCCAAATTAGGCATTTGACTCATTCAAATATGAGTCGAACGGTTTCAAAACCGTTTTCCCCACGATCTGAGGAAATCACGCCCACTTAGGAGCGGATTAAGGGGGCAATTATAACCCCTTATACTCCTATAAAACCTCAACAAACTCAACAGAGTAGGAGGTAGGATCTTTTTGACATAGGATCAGGCTTTTTCACAAAAAGATCGGATCTTTTTGATATCAACGGCACCAAGGCAATTCAGCTCAGTTAGGGAGATCATCTGGTTATCGGCTAAGGACGAATCTTGGAGGAGATTGGCATCTTCAACTTCAGCAACAAATAAATCTACTTGGCTTATTAACCGATCCTTTGGTTTTAACAACTCTTCTCATAGAGTTTCAACTCGTTCTGAGTTCTTAAACTCGTTAAGAGTTCTTAATCAAACTTGCCACACAAGTTAATTGTTCCCGCGAGATAAGACGGTCGGATCATCAACGGAGAGCAAATTCAACGCAAGCATTCGAAGAAGGCACTCCATCGCTACTGTGAAGAACCCAAAATTAAACAAAGGGGAGAATCCAGATCATTCTCCTCTCTTTTGTAATCGGAAATCCAAATTGTAATTAAGGAATCCAGATCATTCTCCTCTCTTTTGTAATCGGAAATCCAAATTGTAATTAAGATCGAGAGAATACAAGTCAATTTTCTTTTTCTCCTCTCTTTTGTAATCGGAAATCCAAATTGTAATTAAGATCGAGAGAATACAAGTCAATTTTCTTTTATTTTTTTACTGCAAATTTTCCACTAAACAAAAGATGACGACTTCGCTGGGGACTAGCTTCTCTGACGAAGAAGTGGTGGCGCAATCTGACGTCCACCTCACGGGAACCACTGTTGAAACTCTCATCGTAGAGTTTGACCAAATCAAGTACGAGGAAGCCCTCTCCTCCGGATCGCTTAGCCCCAAGGCTAGGCACAACATTCGCAAGATCTCCAAAGAGATCAAAACTGTTGCTAAGATGCCAAAGAAAGCCCTCTTATTTGGCCAAGACTCATCGAACAGCCCCTCCACCAAAGGAGTGGGCTTAGTCTCTGCCGAACTCGTCCAGCGAGTTGAACGTTCCACGTCCGCGTTAACACGACGTGTCACGGGTCATAAATGACCTATGGAGGAGGCGGACTCTATAAACACCGATGACGTTGCTGCCAAGGCTTTAAAACAAGCCAAAAAGAACGCTGCTCGAAGACGAAGAAGATCCATACGATGGGCGCATCTTTGAGAAAACCAATCCCATGCCCAATGTGAGGATCGTGTTTCTGAGGTTCTGCCCGAACAATGCGTTTCCACTCCAGAACGCACGCTTCGTGGCAATGAACCCAACTATGAGCCTCGGGTGATACAGTTGAAACGCGACCCTCAGTAGCGCATTGTTCATCTAAAACGCGGCCCTCAGAAAGGCACTGGCAAAGATAAACGCATATCTCAAGCGTACGTTCAAGCAAAATATGACCCTCAGGGGTCTGTTTCACCAACCAAACGCAACCCTCAAGGGTACGTTCAACCAAAACATGACCCTCAGGGGTTTGTTTCATAAATCAAACACGCACCCCATTGGTGCGTCCAACCAAAACACGACCCTCAGTGGTCTATTTCATCATTTAAACGTAGACCTCGGCCTAATGTTTACAAATCCAAACACGACCCTCGCGTTTCTTCTCAAGAACGTGACGTGGTCCGCCAAGTTCAAAAAGGCCAACATGGGTTTAAAATCCATGTTCGACAAGAACCAGTCTTACCTACTCAAGAGTAGGGGGTTCCATCTCCGTCTTCATGCTCGGTGAAAAGCTCCTCTCAAGTGTCGGATTTACGGGAATTGTTGTTGAGAAGAAGACCAACACCGCAAGCAGCTTATTCATCCTAATATGAGTGGCTTAATTCTACAGTCCTATCAGAATGGTACTGTTGCTCATCTACACCTCGACGATCGGTGTTCAACAGATTGACGAACATCGCTAGACCTACCAAGCCACAATAGCATCACAAGAAGAAGAGTTCTGAAGCTGAATACCCTGAAGTCACTATCAATATGATCGGCAGAGGGAAAGCCTCGGTTCCCGGCTCTGATGAATCAGAGAGAAGTCATTCCCCGACTGTTCAAGAAATCTGTGATGAATTCAAGGGAATATATCGGCATACTCGGACTAGGACAGGAGCCATTCGTTCGGTTAATTATCAAAAGTTAGCTAAGGGGATTACTTCGGATGACGAACATTCAGCAATTGTTGATTCTCAATCATCAAGCTCCGTCATAGCACGAGAAGCTCCCGCTTACATGACTGGAGGCCCCGAAGACTTAGCAAAGAGGGTTGACGAACATCATGTCATGCTCCAGGCATAGCAAGAGACACTTCTTCAGATGAAGGATATGTTGGCCCAGCTTCTTGTAGAAGAAGTCCAAAAGCCCGAGTCGTCACAGAGGATAATTTCAAAGGGAAAACAGAAGGCGCATGAGAATTCAGATCGTGAAACTGACAACCTAGAATCCTCTTTTGAAAACGAAGGAGATGGAAAGAGAGCTACATCCTCAGTCATCTAAAGTGGATGAGCTAGAAGTCCGCCTCAACGCAATCGCCAACAGAAGTAAACTTCGTGAGGAAGGAGTGGTATTGTCTTATCCTACTGAATGGGACACAACTCCTTATCCACCAAAATTTAAGACTCCAACCTTACAGCCCTTCGATGGAACAGGATCACCGAACCAACACATCTACTATTTTATGTCACAGACAGGAGATGTGGTAGCAAACGACGCCATTCTAACCTGTTTGTTCATCGGCACCCTTAAGGGTGTTGCTTTTGAGTGGTTCATGAAGCTGCCTGCTGGATCTATTCAAAAATGGGTAGATCTAGAAAGGCTCTTCTTGGCCAGGTTCTTCGAAGATGATACAGAAGTCTCAGTCCCAACTCTCCTCACCACCAAGCAGAGGAAAGGAGAGTCCATCAAGACTTATGTTGAGAGATTCCGCAGCATGGTATTATGATGCCCGTCAGGTATGACCCAATCGACCTTGGTTGAAACTTACATGCACAATTTGCAGACCCAACTCCTTGCTCAAATGGGGATAGCAGAATGTCCCTCCTGGAGACAACTGGTTTCACAAGGAGAACAAGCTGAAGAAATTGTTGCTCGGGTTAAGGCTGAAGAAGTTACTCAACCCAAGCCACAACAGCAACGCAACCAGAACAATGCTCCGCGCTCTAAGGGAAAGGAGACTTTGGCTGTCGACACCAACACGCGTACACCACCTACGAAGTAAGGCAAAGCACCGAACCAACAAAGAGCGCCCAAGCAATACTCGTTCAAAGAAGAGCATGTGGACACCCTGTTCCAACTACTTCGGAAGAACAACAAACTGTAACTCCCTGAGATCAGAAAACTAGATGAAGCAGGGAAGATGGATGATCCCAATTACTATCGTTATCATAGGTTCTTAGGACATCCTACCAGAAAATGCTATGTCTTCAAAGACATTTTATAAAATCTGGTGAATGCTAACGTGCTCACACTGAAGCCCGAACAGAAGACCGTATCCACTAATTTGATAGCGGTCTAATTCGGTGATTTCCCTCCAATAGCAGCTATAGACGGTGTTATCCCCATCTACAAAGGGGAAACACACATGAAAAATACTGATTTACACAGTCAGAAAGACAGGGGTTGGTACCCCTCACTACCCCAAAAGGGGAGATCATGTGGGTCCATCCTAATCTGGTTGAAGACCAACAGTGGACGAACATCTTGTCCAAAAAGAAAAGAGGTAAGGCTAAGTCATCCAACATGATTATCCCCTCCATAAATGAGAATGATGATCATCTCAAACCTCTCACCGACTCAGAGGAAGAAAGGATTGTTCTTGCAGCATATCCGGGAGGCAATCCTGGCACCCGGTCAGGAAAAGCTTACCTGAAGGACTACGATCAGAATGCTCAAGAAGTGGAAGAACAACACCAAGACACTGGGGGTTCTGTTCCTCAAAATTCAATCGACAAAGGGAAACAGAAGGAGACCCGGTATAATAAAAACCTTCTTCAAGAAGTTGGAGAATCTAGCACTTCTTTCTGATTCAATGTATTGGCACAGTTGGCCAACATACCAGCCAGAATTACTCTGTACGAGCTCCTGAGGTTGTTTAAAACCACCAAGGAAGCTCTGATTGAAACTTTAACAAACACAGAAAGCTTTATCACGCAGATTACTCAGACTCCTGAAGCTTCTGAAGCCCAATATTGCCTGCAATGTCTACAAGCAGCAAGAAGTCTACCATGCATATCGTTCACTCAGGATGATATGCAGGTAAAGCACAAGCATGATAGACCTTTATACTACACAGGGTACATTGGGTCCTCGGAAATCAGCCGTGTTCAAGTTGACCCGGGCTCAGCACTCAGCATCATGCCTTACAGGGTCATGCAGGTCTTAGGGATTCCCATGCATCGGTTGTACACCACTCAGACCACTATCTTTGGTTTCAATGCCAACAGTACTCAACCCCTAGGGAAGATCAAGCTCAGGTGTCAAATTAGAGATCTCAAGTCCGACGTGACATGTTATACTATAGATGCGGACACGTCCTATAATTTATTGTTGGGACGGCCATGGATTCATGCAAACCGTATTGTCCCATCCATCCTACATCAGGTCATGAAATATGCTAATGATGAAGGAGAAGTTCGAACTCTGATTGTGGAAAAATACCCCTTCAGAGGAGTGGAAAATTTCCATATGGATTCTGTCTTCTACTCAGAATCACAGGAGACAGAAGATGTTGACAGTGGTAACGAAGCCGCCGTCGAGCCAGACCCTGAAGAATATTGTCCATGGGAGTTGAATTTAAATATAATGGGTCAGGTTGAGAACAATAATAATATACCGAGCGAGGGCGAGTGGTGCATTAATGAAGATTTTATTTTGGCGTACTTGTCTGATGTGTCCCCTAAAAATGAATAAATAGAGAATGATCTTAATACAAGTACCAACCCATGGCGAACATTATGTGCAGAGGCATCCCTCACATTGCTGATTAAATCATCCTTCGCTTCAGATGAAGAAGTAGAAGATGCACAGAAGGCTTTCTTCAAAGTCCCGTCCAAAAGAAAAGGGCAGAAGCCGATCTATTTCAGTAAAGTTAAACTTGAATTACTCAAACAAGGAAGTTCAGAGGAAGATAATAGGATTCCTCAATTCCATTACCACGAGCCCAATTCTATACATCTGATAAAACGAATGGGATATAACTTTAATGAAAAACAGGGTTTAAATTTTGGGAAAGGAAGACGAACATCGATTCGAATGTCTCTCACCCCCGAAGGAAAACCTCCGGGTTATTATCAAAAAACTGGAAGAGGTGTAGGTTATGTCACAACTCCCTCCATCTCAGAAAATGAAACCAGTAACTATCTGTACCAGGACCATTCATCCGGAACATCATCATGGAAATTCGATGTTAGCGTCGGACCTTTCTTTAGAAGTTTGACCGTGAACATGGTTGTAACTAGTCACCCGGACAAAGATGCAGAGGGTGACGAAGAGTTAATTAAATCGACCAATGACCCCTGGATCAAACACCTTAACATCTTGTGGGATATGCGTTTCGAACAGCGTGAGCCACCTACTGAGGATAAAGTGATCTAGGTCAACATAGGAAATGAATCCGACCCCAAACCAATCTTCATAAGTGAAAGCCTATCACCATCCGAGAAAAAGGACCTTATATCTCTCATCCGAGAATATATAAATGACTTCGTTTGGAATTATGAAGATATGCCTGGTCTTGACCCAAAAATAGCCATGCATTGTCTCAACATTGATCTGGATGCAAAACCCGTTAAATAACAACAACGTCGGTTTCGTCCAGAGATCATGGAAGCAATTGAGTCAGAGGTTAGAAAGCTTATAAACTTAGGCTTTGTCAGAGAGGAACAATACCCTGACTGGGTAGCCAATATTGTTCCAGTGCCTAAGAAAAATGGTAAGGTCTGGATATGTATTGATTTTTGTGACCTTAACGCAGCTTGTCCAAAAGATGAATTTCCACTCCCCATCACGGACATCATGATCGACAACACCTGTGGATATGAGAGGATGTCTTCATGGATGGATTCTCCGGGTATAATCAGATCAAGATGTATCATGAAGACGAAAAGCATACTGCTTTTAGAACACCACTGGGGGTGTATTGCTATACAGTGATGCCCTTTGGATTGAAAAACACGGGTGCAACTTATCACATGCAATGAACACAATCTTTCACGAACATCTATGCAAAAAGATTGAATGTTACGTTCATGACATAGCAGTAAAAAGCCAACACAAAAGCGATCATCTCGCAGACTTGAAGACAATGTTCGACATCATGCGAACACATCAGCTGAAGATGAACCCGACAAAATCATTCCTTGGAGTATCGAGCGGAAAATTCTTGGGATTTATAGTTACATCCAAGGGAATGTCTCTTGATCTAGAGAAAGTTTGTGCTATCCAAGATATGCCACCTCCGAAGAATCTTAAAAAACTCAGAGGTTTGCAAGACAGACTAGCTTACATCCGGAGATTCATATCAAATCTCTCGGGACGATGCCAACCTTTTTCTAAGCTCATGAAGAAGGGAGTATCATTTGTTTGGGATGGAGACTGCCAAAGAGCATTTGAGGAGATTAAGAGATATCTTACTCAACCGCCGGTTCTTGTAGCCCCAATATCGAAAAAACCATTTCTGTTATATGTGAGAGCCATGGACCATTCTCTTGAAGCTTAATAGCCCAGAATAATGACCAAGGGTGATAATCATATTTTATTATAATTTTATACCCTTATTATTTATTTTTAATGAATAAATATACCACTAATAATTGTTTTTTATCTTTAATTGCAGGTTAGTGAAGAATAAAGCCCAAGATCTCTTATCTCAACAAAAACCGATGAATTAAATGAAGAACACAAGCAAGAGTCAAAAATCCCAAGCCCAGAATCAAGCCGAGTAGCCTGTAGAAGCTGGAGAAAATAAAAAAATTTAAATATGAAAAAAAATGTATTCAAGATAGTTGGCCGTAAAGAAACGACGATATCTCCCAATCCTTAATTGAGAAGGCCTTCCAAAATTGTAACTTTAGTTGCAATTAATAATAATAATTTTTTCACCACTTTAAATATTTCTTCTCTTTGTTGGATGATGAAGATGGAGATGAAGAATTATTTAGAGGTTTGCATTTTCTTTCCTTTTTCTCTTTTATTTCCTTTTTATTGCTTATTAGTGTAGATTTATTTCTATGCTTGTAGTTTAGATTTTATTTTCTTGTTAAATAGCCAAGAGGCTAGAACCCTCTTGCCTTAGATTTATTTCATGCTTATAGAATAGATTTAATTTCTTGCATTTAATTCTTGCAATTTTATTTTGTAGTTTA
Source organism: Asparagus officinalis (assembly GCF_001876935.1). Classification (NCBI taxonomy): domain Eukaryota; kingdom Viridiplantae; phylum Streptophyta; class Magnoliopsida; order Asparagales; family Asparagaceae; genus Asparagus; species Asparagus officinalis. The sequence goes on along the minus strand of NC_033798.1, from coordinate 42,348,329 downwards.
GATTTTGCAATTTATTTTGTAGTTAGATTTTAATTTCTTATACTATTCACCTTGAGGCTAGAACCCTCTTGGGTTTAGTTTTTCTTTTTGTTTATTTTTATTTTGTTTGATTCGCCTTTAGGCTAGAACCCTCTAGGGAATCACCCTTTTCTAAGAAGTGGGTTCAATTGTAGATTACCCATATCTATAATTGAATCCACCATCTTTAATTTCTTGCATTTTCTTTTATTCTTGAATTTTATTTTCTTTATTCTTGATTTTTATTTTCCTTTTCCTTCTTGCCTTATTGATCATATTCATTCTTTGTCACATCCACTCTCACTTATATCTCGTGCCGATTTACACACTATCACTTCCACTCTCTCTATCTCTCCACAATCACATTCACTTATCACTCCTACTTGTCACACACACAACATAAGAACCGATTTTATATTTTCTCCTACAAAACACCTTCCTCGTGGGATCGATATCTTAAATACTATAACTTGACACGGTTGTGCACTTGCAACCTTTTTGGTACATGTTTATGCCGCATCAAGTTTTTGGCGCCGTTGCCGGGGAAGGTGCTTAAGTAGGTTTTAATTATTTTGGTTCTTTAACTTGTGTGTTTTTTGTGAAGGAAACGCTTGGAGCTTGAAGATCGCGGATTGGAGAGCTAGGATTTGAAGATTTGCTTTCGGGTAAGTCATCTTTCTAGTTTTTAATTCCACCCTTTAGCTACTTCTTCAAAATTAGAGACAATTAGGACTTAAAAAAAAGGATTTTATTTTTTGTTAACCATAATAAAATTCATCCTCCACTTTGACATTGACTAACAAGATAATAAATTCAAACAAATTCCCCCTTCCTATTTGTTTGATTGTTAACCCTAATTAAAAAAAAAGATTTTTCTTTTTCAACCTTTTTAGTTGCTTTTAATTCATAGGATTGCATTTCATATAGTGTAGGAATTCACCAAGTGATTTGAGCATCTTGATTTGGCACACACTTAAAAATATTTTTAAGAGCAAAACCCCATAATCAAGATAAGGTGAGGGATTTCATCACCCTTTCCTTAGCCCAAAAATCACTAATTCCTCACTACACTACCCAAGCCTAATAAAACTCATTAGACGTTGGCCCCTAAGGATTCGAGCTCAATAAAGAACAAGAAATCCTTAAGTGAACCGGTTTAAGTTTTCTCAGATTAGTTGGTGTCTAAGGCAAGGTTTAGGGGTTGCGTAAAGTGCTCCGCAAGGAAAGAGGTACTTAATTGATCTTTGATCACCCTCTAGTACAATCCTTACCTGGCTAACTACCTGGGTAAAACTTTGATCTTTTCACTGTAGGAGTTTTTGGTTAGGAGCTGGTCTAGTTGAGTTAGGCTAAACCCTAGAGTTAGAGTTGATTGAAAAGTGATTGTCTTGATTTGTTTTGGTTAGGATTTTTCTTTTTCTTCTCATCTAAAAAAAAACTAATTTTCCTTCTTTCTTTCCTTTAAAAAAAAAACTAATTTTCTTTCTTTCTTTTCTTTAAAAAAAAACTAAAAAATTTTTTTCTTCTTAAAAAATAAAAAATCAAAAAAAATAAAAAAATAAAAAATTTTGGTGTATGCAACAGTGGATTAGGGATAATACACATCGATTAAATAAAAAGAATTTATTCTTCTCTCATGTGAGAGTTTCTTGTTCAGTTTTCAAAAAAAAAGGGAAAAAAAAGAAGAAAAAAAAGAAAAAAAAAATAAAAAAAAGAAAAAAAAGAATAAAAAAGAAAAAGGAATAAATTTTTGTTTTCATCCTCCTCAGACCAAAGGTAATTGCAGATTTTTATCAGCCGACCAAATGTAAGTGCTTCACTTCTTATCTGCTTTACTTTATGCATCATAGAGTTTGCATTGAGGACAATGCAAAAATTAGGTGTGGGGGTGGGAATTAGTTATTTTTTTTCTCATTATTTTACATTTTTAGTTATATTTTTTCACTTTTTCCTTAAAAAAAATTTATAAAAATATCATCACTTGCCAAATTGATAGAGTTATGTAATAATTGATTTATTTGATAAATTTGAAATTTTCTAATCCCTAGTTAGTTATTTACTTAAGTTCACCTTTTATGATAACTCTAAATAAATTTCTTAAGAAATGATTTTCAAAGTAGTATACTTTACTTAAGCCTTAACTTGGACTTTTATTTAAAATAATGAAATTTTTGCATGCCTAACTTAGAGTTAAAAATAATTTTTCAAAGTGTCTTGATTTACATATTTTTTTCAAAATATATATACATACAAAAAAAAAAATTGCAAAAGAAGAGTGCAAAAAATGGGCACCAAAAAAAAAAAACTCTTGAATTCAAGGTGATTCTATCTTATAAAGCCTAAGTTGACCGAGTAATTAAGCCCAAGGAGTATTTCCATACTTAATGACCTAAGCCCATTTGGGTTGGGATCCATTGGCCCAAAACTCGTTAAATGGTCACTTAGAAAGCCCGTTAAAGTAGAAAAAAAAATCACCATGAAAGAAAGAGTAAAAAAAAAACTAATAAATGTTTTATAATTGTATATATGGTCTTGGAAAATATTTTAAATCAAGCAACTTGAAAATTATTTAAAACAAAGAGTTAGCATGTTCTTTTCAAAACTTTTAAATTAAATTTCTAAGTCTGGCTTAGTTTTGTATTGCTACAATGAGAAGATTTTCTTAAAAATATACCTTAGAGTTATATATAAAAATGTTTTCTTGAGTGATAACTGGCTCCAATTAGATTATCTAAAAGTTATCAAGTGAATTTAGTTATTTACTGACTTCTTAAATTTGGCAAGTCAACCGAATTTTGTGGGTATATTCACTGCAAACCCTCACGAGACTACAACTCGTCCACTAGGGTAACCTAGGGGTTTAAAGGCTTGTTGTATGCGCTAAATACAACCGCGATTCCTGCGAAAGTGAGTTAGGATTTTCTTTTTATTTTCTTTGCTAGAGGACTAGCAAAAGTTTAGGTGTGGGGGTATTTGATAATCACATTTTATTACAATTTTATACCCTCATTATCTATTTTATATGAATAAATATACCACTAATAATTGTTTTTTATCTTTAATTGCAGGTTAGTGAAGAATAAAGCCCAAGATCTCTTATCTCAACAAAAACCCATGAATTAAATGAAGAACACAAGCAAGAGTCAAAAATCCCAAGCCCAGAATCAAGCCGAGTAGCCTGTAGAAGCCGGAGAAAATAAAAAAATTAAATATGAAAAAAAATGTATCAAGATAGTTGGCTGCAAAGAAACGACGATATCTCCCAATCCGGAAGGCGGAATTTAACATATAATATATGAAAATCGCCTATCTCGACGAGACGAAGCTATCCGTGAAATCAGAATTTAGAAATAATGAGTATCAATGTCGGCATCGATGTGGGCATCGATGCCTGCATCGATTTTCATGCTTATAGAATAGATTTAATTTCTTGCATTTAATTCTTGCAATTTTATTTTGTAGTTTAGATTTTGCACTTTATTTTGTAGTTAGATTTTAATTTCTTATACTATTCACCTTGAGGCTAGAACCCTCTTGGGTTTAGTTTTTCTTTTTGTTTATTTTTATTTTGTTTGATTCGCCTTTAGGCTAGAACCCTCTAGGGAATCACCCTTTTCTAAGAAGTGGGTTCAATTGTAGATTACCCATATCTATAATTGAATCCACCATCTTTAATTTCTTGCATTTTCTTTTATTCTTGAATTTTATTTTCTTTATTCTTGATTTTTATTTTCCTTTTCCTTCTTGCCTTATTGATCATATTCATTCTTTGTCACATCCACTCTCACTTATATCTCGTGCCGATTTACACACTATCACTTCCACTCTCTCTATCTCTCCACAATCACATTCACTTATCACTCCTACTTGTCACACACACAACATAAGAACCGATTTTATATTTTCTCCTACAAAACACCTTCCTCGTGGGATCGATATCTTAAATACTATAACTTGACACGGTTGTGCACTTGCAACCTTTTTGGTACATGTTTATGCCGCATCAAGTTTTTGGCGCCGTTGCCGGGGAAGGTGCTTAAGTAGGTTTTAATTATTTTGGTTCTTTAACTTGTGTGTTTTTGTTGAAGGAAACGCTTGGAGTTGAAGATCGCGGATTGGAGAGCTAGGATTTGAAGATTTTCTTTCGGGTAAGTCATCTTTCTAGTTTTTAATTCCACCCTTTAGCTACTTCTTCAAAATTAGAGACAAATAGGACTAAAAAAAAGGATTTTATTTTTTGTTAACCATAATAAAATTCATCCTCCACTTTGACATTGACTAACAAGATAATAAATTCAAACAAATTCCCCCTTCTTATTTGTTTGATTGTTAACCCTAATTAAAAAAAATTTTCTTTTCCATCCTTTTTAGTTGCTTTTAATTCACAGGGTTGCATTTCATATAGTGTAGGAATTCACCAAGTGATTTGAGCATCTTGATTTGGCACACACTTAAAAATATTTTTAAGGGCAAAACCCCATAATCAAGATAAGGTGAGGGATTTCATCACCCTTTCCTTAGCCCAAAAATCACTAATTCCTCACTACACTACCCAAGCCTAATAAAACTCATTAGACGTTGGCCCCTAAGGATTCAAGCTCAATAAAGAACAAGAAATCCTTAAGTGAACCGGTTTAAGTTTTCTCAGATTAGTTGATGTCTAAGGCAAGGTTTAGGGGTTGCGTAAAGCGCTCCGCAAGGAAAGAGGTACTTAATTGATCTTTGATCACCCTCTAGTACTATCCTTACCTGGCTAACTACCTGGGTAAAACTTTGATCTTTTCACTGTAGGAGTTTTTGGTTAGGAGCTGGTCTAGTTGAGTTAAGCTAAACCCTAGAGTTAGAGTTGATTGAAAAGTGATTGTCTTGATTTGTTTTAGTTAGGATTTTTCTTTTTCTTCTCATCTAAAAAAAAACTAATTTTCCTTCTTTCTTTCCTTTAAAAAAAAACTAATTTTCTTTCTTTCTTTTCTTTAAAAAAAACTAAAAAAATTTTTCTTCTTAAAAAATAAAAAATCAAAAAAAAAAATAAAAAATAAAAAATTTTGGTGTATGCAACAGTGGATTAGGGATAATACACATCGATTAATTCGCTTTGAACCAATCATAGAAATGGAGCATCCTAATCCACCCGTTCTTCATGATATGTGCTATCCCATTAGGAATGCAATCCCCTCATGCATTAGGCTCCCCGAAACAAATGGAATAAGTTTTGAGCTTAGACCGCAATACATAAACATGCTTCCCAAATTCCTTGGTAATGAAACAGAAGACGCATATATTTTTATTTCGGAATTTGAGGAAGTGTGTATTATGATTAAAATGAGAGAATTAAATGAAGATGCGGTTAAGCTTAGATTTATTCCATTTGCTCTTAAGGATAAAGCTAAAAAATGGCTGTACAGCTTACCAACAAATTCCATCTCAACTTGGGATGAATTTGTCACCGTTTTTCTTAAGAAATTTTTTCCTATTCATAAAACGGTAAAGCTTAGGAACAGCATTCAAAACTTTAAAATTATCCCGGGAGAACCTTTTTGGAAGTATTTTGACCGATTTAAAGATCTTCTCATCCAATGTCCTCATCACGGTTTAGAGAAATGGCGATTGTGCCAAATAATTTATGAGGGATTAGATTATTCTGCAAAAACTTCCTTAGAATCAATGTGCCACGGGGATTTTATGAGGAAAAATGCTGATGAAGCTTGGGAGTTTTTGGAGAGTCTTTCTGAAAAAACAATGCAATGGGAACAGTGCGATGACAGGGTTTCATCAGTTCCCCATTCTAAGTCTAGTGGTCTTTCCTTGGAGTCAAACATTGCTTCTGAAGCGAAGATGGCGACAATTCTGCGGAGGTTAGAAGCCTTAGAAATTAAGGAACGAGCTCCAGCTCAACTCAATCATGTTTCTTTCCCAGGATGTCATAATTGTCAGTCTCCTACCCACGTTTCAGAGGAATGCCCTCTCTTAGGAAACAATCATTCATTAGAACAGATGAACGCTGCATTCCAGCACCCTAGAAATGATCCATTTTCTCCAACCTACAATCCAGGTTGGAGAAATCATCCCAACTTTGCATGGAATCTAGGAAATTCTCCCGGAACTCAAAATTTCACTCCCGCTTCGACCCAACATTTTCCTAGGGGAAACACAGTTCCATTCAATTCTCATTCACAATTTCAACAACCCAATCTGCCGTATCAAAATCAGTCTCCTCTTCATCAAGCTGTAATTCAGACTCCTCACAATCCAGATCAGGATAAACGTCTCAATGTCTTGGAAAGGGGTTTAGAAACCATAATTAAGGCCTCTACTCAAACCACGAATATGTTGACTCAAACATCTAGCACGTTGAATTCCTTCATGCAATCAACCGGACAAATGCTCAACTCCAACACTCAAGCTATAGCTAGATTAGAATCCCAACTTGGTCAACTAGCTAGTGCCGTGAGTGAAAGAGAGAAAGGAAAATTTCCGAGTCAACCCGTGGTCAACCCTAATAACACAGGATGCAGTTCATCCTATGAAGCTCAAGTGAATGCAATCCATTCACTTCGGTCAGGTAGACAGGTCGATAATCAAGTGAGAACTCCTCCAAGTCAAACTCTTGATCCTGTACAAATTCCTTCTCCTTCTCCTTCTGATGAATCTATTCAACAATCACTCCCCTCAGATGACCAAGAACCTGAACCCGAACCTGAGCCTGCTTTTGATAGATTTAGACCGGTTGCTCCCTTTCCAGATAGACTCAGGTCTAGGAAACACTCTCCTCAGGAGGAGAAAATCCTAGAGACATTCAAGCAGGTTAAGGTCAACATTCCTCTCTTAGATGTAATTGAACAAATTCCATCTTATGCTAAATTTTTAAAAGAATTGTGCACTAAGAAGAGGAGAATAAATGTTCCAAAGAAAGTCTTTTTAGCCGCCAATATCAGTGAAATGCTGTCAAATCCCATACCTTTGAAACGTAAAGATCCAGGTTCCCCCATCATTTCATGTATCATTGGTAATACTCACATTGATAAGGCGCTTTTAGACTTAGGGGCCAGTGTCAATTTGCTTCCATATTCAGTCTATCAGCAATTGGGTCTAGGTGTACTGAACCCAACCAAATGCACCTTACAGTTGGCTGATAGATCTGTTAAGGTCCCTATGGGTGAGTTAGAGGATGTTCTGATTAAGGTTGGAGATTTTATTTTTCCAGTAGATTTTGTAGTCTTGGAAACACAGCCTGTTTCCAATCCCAAAGGACAGACACCTGTCATCTTAGGACGACCGTTCTTAGTCACTTCTAATGCTCTCATTAACTGTAGAACTGGTCAAATGAAACTGTCCTTTAGGAATTTGACTGCTGATCTCAACATTTTTAATCCAGGGGACCAACCAAATAATCAGCCTCTAGAAATAAACTACATTCAGGAAAGATCAGAAGAAGAAGAAGAAGAGTGTGATTTAAGTTTTGAGGAAATTTTTGATGAAGAGTTAGAGTTTTTAGAAGAAGCAGATCAGGTCCTTGAGAATAATAAAACTGTGTTAAACATTTGCTGCTTTGAATTAAATTTTGAAGAACTCTTTCTTGATGAACTTAGATTCTTGGAGAATAATCAACAACCAAATTTTCAGAACTTCACAGAAGAATTGGTTGTTAGAAAACAAAACTTCACAGTACAAGAGTCTAAGTTCATTAAGAAATACAAAATGCATGACACCAATAATACCTACCTTACCTTGTTGCATGAATTACTGAACACCCCGAAATGCTTGGAAATTCACATTCACATTGTTGATTATATCATGTTGAATTTATTTAAAATCCGTGGGAGAATTTTCAGCAATAAGGTAGGATTCAATGTAGAACATGAACTCTTCATGTTGAATATTTCATTCTACATTGTTTATTTTGTTTATTTCAGAATAATAAAAAGAATTTATTCTTCTCTCATGTGAGAGTTTCTTGTTCAGTTTTCAAAAAAAAAAGGAAAAAAAAGAAGAAAAAAAAGAAAAAAAAAGAAAAAAAAAGAAAAAGGAATAAATTTTTGTTTTCATCCTCCTTAGACCAAAGGTAATTGCAGATTTTTATCAGCCGACCAAATGTAAGTGCTTCACTTCTTATCTGCTTTACTTTATGCATCATAGAGTTTGCATTGAGGACAATGCAAAAATTAGGTGTGGGGGTGGGAATTAGTTATTTTTCTCTTTATTTTACAATTTTTAGTTATATTTTTGTTTTTTTTCCCTTTTTCTTAAAAAAAAAATTTTTAGTTGCATTTTTGTCATTTTTTCCTTTTCCTCAAAAAAAAATTTTATAAAAATATCATCACTTGCCAAATTGATAGAGTTATGTAATAATTGATTTATTTGATAAATTTGAAATTTTCTAATCCCTAGTTAGTTATTTACTTAAGTTCACCTTTTATGATAACTCTAAATAAATTTCTTAAGAAATAATTTTCAAAGTAGTATACTTTACTTAAGCCTTGACTTGGACTTTTATTTAAAATAATGAAATTTTTGCATGCTTAACTTAGAGTTGAAAATAATTTTTTCAAAGTGTCTTGATTTACATATTTTCAAAATATCTATACATATACAAAAAAATTGCAAAAGAAGAGTGCGAAAAATGAATTCAAGGTGATTCTATCTTATAAAGCCTAAGTTGACCGAGTAATTAAGCCCAAGGAGTATTTCCATACTTAATGACCTAAGCCCATTTGGGTTGGGATCCATTGGCCCAAAACTCGTTAAATGGTCACTTAGAAAGCCCGTTAAAGTAGAAAAAAAAAACACCAAGGAAGAAAGAGTTAAAAATAATAATAATAATGAATAATAATAATAATAAAATCAAATATAATAAATGTTTTATATATAGTTATATTTTCTTAAAAAATATTTTAGATCAAGCAACTTGAATATTATTTTAAACAAAGAGTTAGCATGTTCTTTTCAAAACTTTTAAATTAAATTTCTAAGTTTGGCTTGGTTTTGTATTGCTACAATGAGAAGATTTTCTTAAAAATATACCTTAGAGTTATATATAAAAATGTTTTCTTGAGTGATAACTGGCTCCAATTAGATTATCTAAAAGTTATCAAGTGAATTTAGTTATTTACTGACTTCTTTAATTTGGCAAGTTGACCGAATTTTGTGGGTATATTCACTGCAAACCCTCACGAGACTACAACTCGTCCACTAGGGTAACCTAGGGGTTTAAAGGCTTGTTGTATGCGCTAAATACAACCGCGATTCCTGCGAAAGTGAGTTAGGATTTTCTTTTTATTTTCTTTGCTAGAGGACTAGCAAAAGTTTAGGTGTAGGGGTATTTGATAATCATATTTTATTACAATTTTATACCATCATTATCTATTCTACATGAATAAATATACCATTAATAATTGTTGATTAGCTTAGTTTTCACATAATTGAATGAAAATATAAATAAATATTATTAAATATAAAAACCCCTCAAAAATCTCTCTTCTATATTTTGTAGCATTTTTGAAGCCAAAGCCCATCAAGAAAAACAAATACACCAAGAAAAATCATATGGGCTTCCTATATTTGGGCTAGAGAAGAACAAAAAGCAAATTCAATGGTGGAGATTGTTGCTTGGGGCTCAAGACAAATCCAATGGCTCATATTCATTGAAGATTACTATAAATAGGGGTAGAGAGTGAGGGGTTAGAGGTGTGAAAATTTTTGTAACTCCTTTTGGAGAGGAGGGCTACTCTTAATTGAGAAGGCCTTCCAAAATTGTAACTTTTGTTGCAATTAATAATAATAATTTTTTCACCACTTTAAATTTTTCTCTTCTTCTCTTTGTTGGATGATGAAGATGAAGATGAAGATGGAGAATTATTTGAAGGTTTGCATTTCTTTTCTTTTTTCTTTTATTGCTTATTAGTTTAGATTTATTTCCATGCTTGTAGTTTAGATTTTATTTTCTTGTTAAATAGCCAAGAGGCTAGAACCCTCTTGCCTTAGATTTATTTCATGCTTATAGAATATATTTATTTTCTTGCATTTAATTCTTGTAATTTTATTTTGTAGTTTAGATTTTGTAATTTATTTTGTAGTTAGATTTTAATTTCTTATACTATTCACCTTGAGGCTAGAACCCTCTTGGGTTTAGTTTTCCTTTTTGTTTATTTTTATTTTGTTTGATTCACCTTTAGGCTAGAACCCTCTAGGGAATCACCCTTTTCTAAGAAGTGGGTTCAATTTTAGATTATCCATATCTATAATTGAATCCACCATCTTTAATTTCTTGTATTTTCTTTTATTCTAGAATTTTGTTCTTCATTCTTGATTTTTCATTTGTTTCTTGATTTTATTCACTTTTTCCTTCTTGCCTTATTGATCACACTCATTCTTTGTCACATCCACTCTCACTTAAATTTTGCGCCATTTCACACACTATCACTTTCACTCTCATTATCTCTCCACAATCACATTTACTCATCACTCCTATTTGTCACGCACACAACATAAGAACCAATTTTATATTTTCTCCTACAAAACACCTTCCTCGTGGGATCGATATCTTAAATACTATAACTTGACACGGTTGTGCACTTGCAACCTTTTTGGTACATGTTGATGCCGCATCAAAGGGTAAGAGCAAGCCATCTACTACTTAAATAGGATCATGATGGGAGCTGAACACCGATACAATCCGGTTAAAAAAGAATGTCTCACTTTGGTATTCGCCATCCAAAAGATGCGACATTACCTGGTTGGACAAACAATCCAAGTCAGAGTGTATTTCGGGAATAAATGTTTAATTTTCCTGTTTTGTATGTCGTCATGTTAAAACTACACCTTTGACGATTGAAATTTTCTAAAATTATTCTAAGTAGTAATAAAGAGAATTTCGAGTTCATGCTAAGCTAACACTATACTCACGGTATTTCCAGTACTTTTCATTGTCCTAAGTTAGAATTCAACAAGAGAGACGATGAAAACAAAATGATATCATTTTCATTCAATGTTGTTAATGTGATACAAAGTGATGATAATTAAAATAAAAATGATACAAAATTATTCCCCAGCTAAAAGCAATTCGAAACTTAAGCATCAGGATTCATCAACTTAAGGGACTTCAGCCTGGACTTGAATGCAGAAAGTTTCTTTTCGTGAGCTGCTCGGACTCGTTCTTTAATCTCCTTTCCGAGTTCTGCTTCAACAGGCGCTGCAGCAACAATCTCTCTTCGAATTCCCTCAGATGCATGGAGTGTGCTGCAAAAATCCTTAAAAATGTTGTCACTTTGAAGCTGAAGCCTTTTTTTAACATCCGCATATTGAGCCAACTAGACTTTCTTCTGGGCCAGCTCAGCCTCTAGTCGAACAATGGCTTCTTCAGTGATATTAATATCAGAAACAACACTATCCATATCAGTATATACCTGAGTATGCTGCTCCTTTAAGATCGTTATGTGAGCCTTTTATCGGATAAATCCTTGCGAAGGATCTCTTGATGATGTATCTTCGAGATTGTAGTCAAGGAGAGAGCCTGCTCCACTTCAGATTCTAAAGTGGTGCACTGTAGCTCCTTGAAAGCTGCCAACTCTGCTTCCAAGAGGATGACACTCTCCTTACAATGATCGGTCCACGACACATCACCTTTATCCCTGATTTTATCTAAACAGTTAGTCAAGATGGATTCAAAATGCTTAAAGGAAGCACCCTCAAGACTGACGACATCAATAGTCATCCGTATCCAATATTCTAATTCCTCGATTAGTTTCCTCATAGCTCTCGAACATGGAGGAGGAGCAGTTGGATAGATCAGACCCATATACTCATTACGAGTAGATGGAGGAACAACCTCGGAAGGATGGTCTTCATGTATACCCTGATCCTGGATTATACTCATTACGAGTAGATGGAGGAACAACCTCGGAAGGATGGTCTTCATGTATACCCTGATCCTGGATGAGAGGAGGAGAAGCGGACTCTAAACCCTCCCTCGGAAGGATGGTCTTCATGTATACCCTGATCCTGGATGAGAGGAGGAGAAGCGGACTCTAAACCCTCAATGGGCAATATCTCATCGGCTCCCACCATCTCAGGAATAGAAGGGATCGATCGAACCATTTCGTCCTCCCTATCAGCCAAGTGCGCAACAGGTGCATATTTCATCGCGTACCCCATCAACTTGGCCCTCTTAGAGTTTTTGGCGGCAACGGGTTTTCTCTTGTGAATTCTCCTATCATATTCGCCTTCCTCTTCAGCAGTAAGAGCATGTTTCCCTAATGATCTTAAGGAGCGAGGCTCAAGAGTGGATGCTTCCTCATGAACTTTCTCAGTCGCCTTTTCTTCAGGAGGATCAGCAATTAATGATCCCTCTTCAAATCTCATAGGAACCTCTTCTTCAGAAGGTTCAATGGTGGGCAACTCCTTTTGGGCTTCAACAGCTCCGACGACTCCTCGTTCACAGGATATATACTCCTCTATTCCCGGTAAATGAGTCTTGGTGGAACCGCTTCTCGATTTATATAATTCCTGATCTCGCCTATGCATGAAGTGTATACATCATATTCTGGCATTCGAGAAGCCTCATTAAACCAATCGTGGAAGTCCGCAAGGGTGGAACAACCAGGCGGTGAGTTGGATAAGGTGAAGTGCGCATGAGTCACTCCGGCAGAGAAGAAGTACCACGCGTGGGCCCCTTCATACAAATTCCTAATTTGGTCCAATGTCGGGTTAGGATTTCCAACGTAAAGTTGATCATATCCAAACTGCCTGGCAAATCGTGAAGGCATGTAAGGTTTAATGATGCACTTCTCCCTCAAGCAATAGACCAGATAGCCCAACCTGATCATGAGAAGCCATCTGAAGGTACCCTCTTCCAAAGAAGATGAGCCTTCGAAAAACATGTCTGTAAAGCTTGTACCCTCTTTATCAACTCCATCAAAGTTAAGAGCATAGCAGAAGATTCTATACTTGTCTTCCTGAGACAAAAGCAGTCGAGCCCTGACTATATAGGTATTAGTCCATGTGGCCGACTCCAATCTCTGTACAAAGGGAATATGAGATTCATTTTCTTCAGCAACCTCCATCATCAACGAAGGGCAATGCAGCATGAACTTGGCCACCAAGTACGTATACGGCACCGGTACACATGGTTGGGGAGTTTTCCATGCTTTCCTCCTGACAACCTTAATTCCCCGGGCGCCGACAAGTTCAGAGGTGAACATTCATAAGCCACTCTGTACGCAGCTTACCATAGCAGTGAGGAGGCTCACTGGCCTCCCATGAGCTAATAAAACAGCTGGGTATACAACCTCAGCTAATATCACCTCGACTGGCTTCGATGGTACTATGCATTGTTTTAACTAAATCATGAGGAAGCCAGCGAGAAGAGCCACGTCAGAAATAGGAGTTGTGGCCTGGTAGTGAAAACTTTCAAATTTGACACCAGGCTCAAACCCATCTTCCATGTGCTCAGTCTTGTAAGCAGCGTTAGAAGCCTTAATTCGGGCCTTAGCGCCTTTAAAAAAAAAGATCTTTCTGACTCAAGTTCTGAAAGAGATAGTCCGTCCATGCAGTATGCATAAGACCCCCTCCGTGCATCCCAACAACCTGAGCACATATGTAGAAGTGGCACATCAGCTCCCAAAAGGTAGCGTAAACTTCTGGGTGTGCCACTCTTAAAATAGAGAGCTCTTCAGTAGTGGGGATGAATTCTTCATAAGGCATCCGACCCAATGGCAGCCCCGATACCGCTTGCATCTCATGGAGAGCAAAGCCTAACTCCCCTACAGGTGTGGAGAACATGCAGCTGTCCGAGTTGTATCTCTCCAACATGGCAAAGAAATTAGGATAACTTTCAACAATCCTACGTCGAGTAGCCAACACCGGGATTGTGAGACCCGATTGAGAGAGC
>NC_033798.1:42307589-42334416 GCF_001876935.1 Asparagus officinalis | reverse complement strand
AACATCAAAATCCACCATCAGGGTCCACCAACCTCCTTCTCCAGAACAAACCCACCCCGAGGATCTGAACGTCTGCACGGGGAATTCACCCTGAGCCGCAATGAACTGGCGAATGAAGACATTCGCTGGAAGTGACACTTCTTGAGCAAGATCCTTTTTCTCAAATAGGCCAGGCTTCAAACCCTTGAGTTGTCCCCTAATTTGTGTGCGAGCTTGTCGACCAAATCCAAGCAACACATTTTCTTTCTCATTGACTATATCGAAAGTCAAACCTCGGTGACATCTCATGTTCAAGAAGTAGGAGAGTGGATACATCCTCTTCATATTTGGGAGAAAGAGGAAGTGGTTATTGACTCATCTTAGCAGCTTTGAATCTTCTGCATGTATGAGACGATCATCAGCTACTATATGATCTCCAAATATGAACGCCGGTTTAGGGAATTGATCATGGCCGGCAGGAGTCTCCAAGTCTAAGACTGTGATCAAAGCTCTGAGAGTAGAGCATCGTGAGAATCTGAACATGCTCGTTCTCTCCGAGTCAGGGAAAGTGCACAACGGAATTCTGCTATGAAGGCTAAAAACTTTATTCGTGTCAGAGCCACCAATATACCCAAAATAATGCTCTTGCGAAAGCGGCACATTCGGAAAGAACACTACAAAGTCAAAAGCAAAGATTAGTAGCTGAAGCAAGTTGTTGATATGAATCTAAGAGAAGAAACTAGAAACACAGATGTCAAGGCCCACGTGTCAAATCTTAAACACAAGGGCCAGCCTCGTGTTGTAAAATCCCAAACGCGGGAGTCGAGACACGTGTTAGAAAACTCAAACGCGAAGGCCAAGACCTATGTTTAGAGTTCAAATCGTAGGAGTCAACATCGCATTTCATAATGAACACAGAGTCCTAACTCTGCGTTTTTATTAAACAGAAACGATTCATCTTCCTCGTTGTCAAGAACCCATCTAGGGTTTTTAGAAAACTTGTCAAAACAAGTTATTATGATCAACACCTATCACGGCAAGGAATCCCACGCGACGGCGACGGTGGCGACGATGTTCCCGTAGAAACAAGAACACCGCCGGCGTCCCCAGCCGACAGCGTTTCGGAAGTCGCCCCAATGACCTTCTTGGAGCCAGAGCTCATTCTTCGTGGCGCCATTAATGCAATCGGTCGGAGAAGATGCTGCTGGTCGGAGAAGACGAAGTTCGTCGGAAATCTTGTCGAAATCAAACGAGAGTTCTCGTTCTTGGAACTAAGCCAAAAATAGAAAGAGTTGAATGACTCTTAACATGACCACACAGGTCTATTTATAACAGCTGTCAAGCTGTTAAAGTGGTACGGGATTCTAGGAGAGAATCCTAACTATTTTTCAAAACGTAATCTTCAGCGATTATAGATAAAGTTAGTTAAGACTTTAACCTTAATGCGGAGCTCAACTCAGTGTTCAATCTCCCAAATGCTAAGCCCAGACTACCGTTATGAGGGTTCTTAACGTCATGTTTCGAACCTCAAACGCAAAGGTCATCTTTACGTTGTAATCTTCCGAACGAAGGATCCATCCTTGTGTTTTCAAACATGACACTTAGTCTCTAAGGTCATGAATCCTTTTAATAGAGTGTTAATCAAAACCTCTGAATCTCTTCAACAAGATCTAAGTCATTTTTAGTTGACAAATCTTTCGTTAGATTAACACTACATTTCTGACAATTATCATTCCCGCAGAGTTAGCATTTAGCCTGCATTTCTCCTAATGCAATGATAATTCTGTTAAAAACAACTTATCGATTCTCGTCAATAGAACGATAAGTCTCCAAAATCATTTAAATCATGATCAATTTACTAACTCTTCTCAGCAGAGTAGTAAATAACCAATTTATCAACTCCCTTTAGCGGGATGATAAAATCCTTAAAACCTTGTTCAAATCACCAAGTACACAATTCATTGTTCCGATGATAAATCATTTAGCAATCCTCCCCAGCGAGATGCTAAAATATATTTCTTGGCACATTAAAATCACACCTCTAACAAATCCAGTTATCGACTCTCTTTAATAGAGCGATAAGTCCTCAAAATTACCCCGATCGCAATATCTTTCTTGTCACGTTAAAATCACACATTTGAAAAAATCCATTTATCGACTCTCCCCAATAGAGCGATAAGTCCTCAAAATTACCTCAATCGTAATATCTTTCTTGTCACGTTAAAATCACACCTCTGACAAAATCCATTTATCGACTCTCCCCAATGGAACGATAAGTCCTCAAAATTGCACCGATCGTAATATCTTTCTTGTCACGTTAAAATCATACCTCTGACAAAATCTACTTATCGACCCTCCCCAATAGAGCGATAAGTCCACAAAATTACCCCGATCATAACATTTTTCCTATTAAGTTAACATCATACCTCTAACAGTTCAAACCCCCCCCCCCATTTGAACCTTTTTATTCCTTTACATAAAAAGTGTTCTCATAAAATCCCCAACGGATTAAACTCTTTCCAGAATTATCCCTAGTGGTAATAAGAAATTTTTTTGAATTTCACTCTATGAGAAAATTCACACCAAGTTAATGCTACACATCTGGCACTTATAGACTTCTTTCAGTGTTTAAAGCAAAAGTATAACATAGGAAGAATTCTACTGGTCAGTCCTGGGAGAATGACAAGTATTTATCCACAGCAGATTGAAATTTCTAGAATTATCCTAAGCAATAATAAAGAGAATTCTCTAAATCAGGGCTATTGTGGAAATCTATGCTAAGTTAAAATCACACCTCTGGCATTCCTCGTAATTTCATTGTTTCAGATCAAATCTATGCTAAGTTAAAATCACACCTCTGGCATTCCTCGTAATTTCATTGTTTCAGATCAAAACATGATATATGCAAGAAATAATAAATCACACCTCTGGCATTCCTCGTAATTTCATTGTTTCAGATCAAAACATGATATATGCAAGAAATAATAAGAAACCAATATCACTTTTTATTCAGAAGCCAAAAGAAAGTGATACAAAGCAGAGCTGTTCTTATGAAAAAGAATAATACAAGGTCAAATTAAAAGAAGCAAGTCGAGCTTTGGCATCAGAGAGTTCTTCCTCATGGTTGGCCCGTACAATAGCTTCAGCCTTCCTCTGCAGCTCGTCCTCAGTGGGTGCTACTACAGCAGCTACCTCCTTCTTCGTTCTTTCAAGAGCCTCAGCTTATTTATGATAACTCAGAAGGGTGTCCGCATTTTTGGCACTAAGTATATTAACAACGGCTTCTTCACGAGATAGTTGAGCCTTCAATCTCAGTACTTCCGCCTCAGCTTCAATGAGTTTTGTACGAATGAGGTCCAGAGAAGTAGTGGAGAGCTCCAATTTTTTTTGTCTCAGACTGCTCTGCTCTTGCAAGTGAGTAACTTGAAGCTCTTTCTCAGCCAGACCCCGCTCAATTACCTCACGGCGAGCTACTTCCTCAACTTGAGTAACTTGAAGCTCTTTCTCAGCCAGACCCCGCTCAATTACCTCACGGCGAGCTACTTCCTCAACTTGGAGATCAGCAAAAGTAGACACAATCTGTGTCTGAATGTCTACATGACTGAGGGCCTCTAAGTGTTTGAGTTGTGCTCCTAGGTGAGAAATGGCTTCTGAACAATGTTCAAAGCATTGGGCATTGCCTACACTTTTAATTCCATTTAAGCCTACTTCTAAGAGAGATTTAAATGAATCAAAGCGGCCCCGACCAGCCATGACAACCTTAATTACTTTCTTCGCAAGGCTGTTCAAATAACCCAGGGAGATATGAAGGAAGTTAGGAGCATCTGTTGGGCAAGAAACAGCAATCGAAGATGGCTCCACAACCCTGGAAGCAGACGTATCGAAATATAGGCTGGCAAGCGACCTGGGTGTAGAAGTCAAGGAAGCAAAAGAAACGTCCAAAGTGGAAGGACTCGATGTCAAGGCCATCATTGCCCTCGCTTGAGACATGCTTGGTACAGCCCCTGTTGGTGCAAATGAGATCTTCATCAATGTTGCCGGTGAAACAGTTGCCGTGGATGAGCAAGGCAAAGGTTGCTCTTGCAAAGGAGTTGACACCTACACGAGATGCTGTTCCGGAGGAGGAGTTACGGTGGTAGTCTCAGGAGTAGGTGAACCTGCACGCAAAAATAGTCGGAACGCAGAAAGAATGTGCAAAAAAAATTGAAACAAACTAGGCTTACCGATGATAGAAAAAGGGATATGAGCGGATGCTTTATCTGATGCAACTTTAGGGGCATCGTCAAAAGTTGTGATGTCTTCAATGGAATCATGCTCTTCATTACCACTTCTGACATTATCAACATCAGCACTTTCGTCAACTTCATCGCCATCAGCTGCATCACCGGTCGAGGAGGCTTCATAATCTACTTCCTCTTCGTCATCACGCACGGCTGAAGACTCGGGTAGACTTGTGGTGCCGGCAGCCGATTTAGTCATGAGTCCCGTCATCGGACTAAGACTTGAATCACTAGCCTGTGGCAATAGTGCTGAAGGAGGAGGGGATGGATTCTCTTCAAGACCCCTGGGTTCTAATGTAGGAGCCCTAGGAGAGTCTACTACCGGATTAGATTCCGCATCTGTAGTCATTAATTCACCCTCTTTGTCCCCAGAAGGATGATGAGAGAAAGCTTCACTCGATAAGGCTAGACCACACGAACAAAGCCTAGCTCTGTGTGGCAGGCCTGTAGCTAAAGATTCATGTTGTTCTTCTTCTTCCGCAGCTCTGATAGCATCTACCATCAATTTTGGTTTCCGCTGGCCTTTAGCAGGAGGAGACTCAACCATCAACTTTCGGCGAGTCCGCTTGTCATATTGACCAGTTTCATCTACTAAAAGAGTCCTCTTTCGAGCCGCTCTTGTTGTAGGAGTATCAATTATTCGGGGTTCCTCCACCGGAATAGACTCAGCTACTTGTTTCTCCCCTTGCTCTATAGATGGATCCTCGAAAGATAAGTACTCATCGATCCCTCTCAGACGAGATGTCTTAGACCCCCTCCTTAAAGCATACATACATCTGATTTCCTTCAGACAAGATGTATTCAAGTTGTAGCCAGAGATCTGAGAAGAAGCAGAATACCAATTGCAGAAACCCTGGAGGTGTAGGAGTTAGGCGTCTTATGGGGGAGCTTGAAGATAGCCTTGGGGCAACCAGCCACCGAATAGTACCAGGCCCTTGCCCCTTGCTCAATAAAGCACTTGCCACCCTGCATGAAAATCAAGTAGCCCGACCTGATGTAGAGCAGTCAACGAAAAATGCCCACATTCAATTGAGTGAATCCGTTAGGACCTGCCACATCCTGGAACGTTGCTCCATACACCCCACCTTCAAAATCGGGGAAGCAACGAAAAATGTGATAATTGGTATCCCGCGACAAGATCTGGCGAATCCTAACCATGTAAGACCCCTCCCACTTTGAAGATTCCAGTCGTTGTACGAGTGGGATGAATGAATCACCTTGAGGAGAAGCCGTACTCATTAATGAGGGACAGTGGGACACGTACCAAGCCATTAGATAAGTATACGGAAGTGGCACTCGGTGATTTGGAGTTTTTAAAGTCTTTCCTTCGCCAGACTCCACCTCCGTAACATTAACAAAATCCATGGCAAGCTCACGCAACCCGTTTTGTAGACAACACACCATAGCAGAAAGAAGGTTCACTGGACTCCCATGCGCTAAGAGAACATCTAGATAAATCACCTCAGTAGTAAGAACATCGATTGGCCTGGTGGGGACGACGCATCGTTTCAGCCACAACATCATAATTCCCGCCAGAAGTGCCATGTCTGAAGTAGGGATCTGAGCTTGATAGTGAAAACTTTCAAACTCTGTGTAAGCGAGAAAAATGTCCTCTTTGGCTTCATTCGTATAATGGGAGGTAGCAGCATCGATGCGGGCCTGAATCTCCTCCAAAGTGCTTACAGGCAATCTGGTCACTGGAGCTCCCTTATCGGTCAAGTTCTGGAATAAGTATTCTGCCCAAGATACTTGTTTTACGCCACTTCCTCGAGCCCCCGTCTGCTGTGTATAATGTGGAAGTGACACATGACTTCCCAAAGGGTGGAATAAACTTCGGGGCTGGTTTTTCTTAAAATTTTGAGTTCCGTTGATCCTGGAACAAATTCTTCATATGGTAAATCCCCGAGAAGAAGACCTGAGATGTCATGCATCTCGTGAAGAACGAAGCCTAACTCCCCCACCAGAGTGAAGAAGGTACAGGTCTCGGGGTTGTATCTTTCCAATATAGAGAAGAAGTGATAGTGGCTCTGGATGATCCTGTATTTAGTAGCCCTTACAGGAATCTTCAGCCCAACCTGAGTGAGAGGTACCCCCAACTCCTCCAAAAAGAAATTGGTCATTCGGGCCCACCACCCGGTCACTGGAGAGTGAACCTAGTCAGGAGACCTAAATCCTTGTGCGGGAAATTCTCCTTTCTTCGCCATAAATCTTTTGACAAAAGTATTCACCGGACTGGACACTTCACCGACTGGGTATTCTTTGGCGAACAAGCCTGATCGTAAGGTTATCACCTGTCTGTTATAACCCACTGTGCGAACCCCTTGGAAAGTTAAGGTTCCAAGGGCAACTCCGTCCTGTTCCTTGACAAGGTCTCAATCCATGCATCTTGGAATAGAAGCAAATTAGAAGTATGATATCGGATACATCCTCTGTTGGCCTTCTTGTTTTGATGATGTTTAACAAACAATTTACCGCTAATGTTGTTTGTCTAGTATTTGTATTTTCTTATTTATTATAGAAAAACAACGTAGTTGGAGGTTGGATGGATTGAGCCTATACGATCATATCAAGAGGAGGTTGGGTATATTATATATAATATATTATATATATATATATATATATATATATATATATATATATATATATATATATATATATATATATATATATATATATATATATATATATATATATATATATATATATATATATATATTACATAAGTTTTGTTTTCTATGTATTATATAGTTATATATATACATACATAGTTTTTGAGTTTTCATGTTTATAAATATGAAATCATTATATTTCATATTTACTATTGTGTTTTTGAAACAATTGCATAGAATATGCAATTTGTGAAATTCTGTATTCTTAGCTTTTGCGACTTAACAATAATACATATACATATTATTATTAAGTCTATATAATCATTATGCAAAGTTTCAAAACATGGTTTAGCAAATATCAAATTTCACATATTTACATTTTGTCGTGTTTTGAAACTATTTTGCAAAATGATAATTTTTTACAAATGGAAATGCCAATTGGAAAATTCTTTTGAACATGTTCATTTACATGTTTATATATATTTCCCAAGTTTTATTATTTTTGGAATTCATTTGTTATTTTTAACAATTTTCAAAGTCTTAAAAACAGCTTTAAAAACCTGTTTTACTGTGTATCAGATTTCGGTCGACCGCCACCGGTCGACGCGGTCATATGTTCAGTTAGCCAGTGGGCAGCAGAGAGTTTGTCGGTCGACCGGTGCGGGGTCGACCGTGAGTCGAAAATTCATCGGTCGACCGCACTGGATCGCCCGAAGAAGTCTCTGCTCGATTCTCAGATTGCGATCTGGATCGCGCTCGACCGCGCCGATTTTTTCAGTCGACCGCCGGACTCCAATGGTAATATTGTATAGAAATCTGCTTCCTTGATTTCTAGATTTTGTTGATTTGTTTTGGGTTTTAGCTGTTGTTTCTTTTCTATATAAACTCCAAACCCCCTTCTATTTTGGTAACCCATTAAAGAGTTTTAAAGAAGTTTTAAAGAGTTTGAAAATGGTTTTTAGTTAGGTTCAAAGCATGTTTTTGTTGTGAAGATTGTTTTACAAGTGGAGAAGATCATCTACAGTGTTTGAACTTCATTTTAATCCATCCTCTCCAACTTGCATTTCAGAGAAGAATTCCTAAACTCTATTTCTAGCTATTTATTGTTTTATTCATAAATTTCTACATGCTAGATTTTAAAATTGAGTATAGTTTTCGACTTATTTGAATAGCATTTGAGTGTTTCGGTTTTGTGAATCAATTCCACAAGAGCTTGAGGAGATTATCTATTGAAGTTTGAGCTTCCAACTATCCTCCCTCCATCTCTTGTTATCAATTGAGAAGTTTTCTAAACTCAAACTCTAGCTTTACATTTATATACTTGTTTGATTATCATTGTTCTTAAGCTAGATTTTATATTTGAGTTTAGTTGATTTGATTTATACTCATTGTTACACACACCCACATGAGCTTATTGTATTTGCATACATAGTATATTAGGGTTGTGAGAGATTGTAACATTGAGTTGTGCTTAATTGAGTTCTCATCTATTGTAGAGAACAAATTTATATTTGTTACATTGAGAGTTGTGTAAGGTTTTCGGTGAGCTAGAAAACCGATTGTGTTGTGAAGTTTTTGGTGAACTAGAAAACCGATTGTGAGGAGTGACGTTGTTCGGTGAGCATTAAAAACCGACACTGTGAGGTTGTAAATGTTATTCGGGTGAGCGTAGAAAACCCGGTTGTGATAGTGGATTTCTCCCCGGAGTGGGGAGCGGAGACGTAGGACGGAAGGTCCGAACTCCGTGATCATATAGTGTGTTTGAGTGTGCTTTGGCGTTCATTTATATTTATGTTCATATCTTATATCGCCATTGTCCATAGCTCATTATTTATATGATCCACTATTTAGTTCATATTGTTCATATTTAGTTCATATTGTTTATACGATATATCATCTTGTGTTAGTTTATATATCCTTGCATATATATATTCATCATATAGGATATATCTCATTGTTCATATTGCTTATCCTAGCTTATATAGTTGTTATATTTCATACTTGCTAGGATAACTTGTTAATTAGTTTTTATTGGCATATAATCGGATTAGATTAGCATAAGACCCTAATCACCCCCCCTCTAGGGTCTAACATCCTCTCCATGTTAGGCAAGAAGAGGCGATGATCCCCAACTTTCCTTAGCCACTTGTAATCCCCGTCATAAGTCACACCCGTTTCAAAATTAATGAAATCCCTGAAGAGGAATGCTTGTTTGATGAGCGGTTTACGACTTAGACTCTCAAATTTGGCGTCTATGACCAATGTTCGAAGGGTTTCGAAAGAAGCCTGAAGAATTACTTCAACACGGTCCTTCTCAGTAAGTCGGAACACAAGGAGCTCTTGGCGTAGATTGAATGTCATATTCTTATCAACGCCACCTTCATGACTGAAATGATGGCGAAAAGGGAGAGGCTCATTGGTGTGATGCACTGCAAGAGCAAAGAAAATGATTAGTCAAAGTACAAAGCAAAATCAAACGCGGAGGTCGAATCCTACGTCAGAAAAATAGAACGCGGAAGTCAAACCCTGCGTCAGGAAAAATTAAACGCAGAGATCAAACTTCGCGTTGGCAAAAATTTTAAGCACGGAGGTCTGAACCCCTGTGCTTCAAATTTCAAACGACGGAGTCCTAACCCTGCGTTACGTCATTGAAACGAGTTTCCTCGTTGATTCAAAGGTCAGAACTCGCCACAGCAAGTTTAATGACCACGAAGGTCACACTTACCACTGATCAAGGGAAACTGAGGTGGCGGCATGCCTGCCTGAGTCACAGCACCGTCGGCCGGTGAAGACGGCAGTGAACTCTGAGCCGTGGCGACGACTGGTTTGATGGGTCGAGAGACGGTCTTCTTCCTGGGCGCTATTGATTTCGTTGGGTGGTGGAGATGAATAGTGTTCATCGAGGATGAAAAGGAATATCTTTGTTAAAAATTCAGGGAAGAATGGTAAAGAGTCGAATGACTCTTGATTTAACCCCAGTGGTCTATTTATAGATAGCTGTGAACTGTCAAATCAGGACGGGATTCTAGGCTAGAAT
Organism: Asparagus officinalis; assembly: GCF_001876935.1. Taxonomy (NCBI): domain Eukaryota; kingdom Viridiplantae; phylum Streptophyta; class Magnoliopsida; order Asparagales; family Asparagaceae; genus Asparagus; species Asparagus officinalis. The sequence goes on along the minus strand of NC_033798.1, from coordinate 42,324,511 downwards.
CCCGCCGAAACGTGATTTTGGCATTCGAGTTGGTTGAACTTCCGAACGTGGAGCTCACCCATGTGTTCTAATTCTCAAGCACAGAGTTTACCCATGCGTTTTGAACGCTGCAAAAGCAACATCTCGACAACCGAGGCTACGACACAGCTTCAAATAAATAAAGAAAGGCTAACATTGGCCATCAAGGTGACCAAAGCCGAGAAGAAACTGGCATATGACAAGTAGCTATGCAGCCTCTTGGATGAGTACAGATAGGTTACAGTCAACGATGCTAAAACCGTCAAGCTCGATCCATCGCACACGGCTCATTCTCCTAAGTGGCTTGACATTCCCACCAAGATTAATGAAGCCAGAATTTGCACACGACTCATTCCCCTAAGTGGCTTAACATTCCCACTAAGATTAATAAAGCCAGAAGCTACACACGGCTCATTCTCCTAAGTGGCTTAGCATTCCCACCAAGATTAATGAAGTCAGAAGCTGCACACGGCTCATTCTCCTAAGTGGCTTAACATTCATACTAAGATTAATGAAGCCAGAAGCTGCACACGGCTCTTTCTCCTAAGTGGCTTAACATTCCCACTAAGATTAATGAAGCTAAGAGCTGCGCGTCAAGTGTTCATCAATGCCTACAAGAATTTTCTGGACAACTGAATACACCTCATCGCAGATTGAGTGTAGTATCTCAAGGACCCAGACAAAATTCGAAGAATACACCTCACCGCAGACTGAGTGGAGTATCTCAAGGACCCAGACAAATTCGTTGTCATCATCATTCTTATTTGGTTCATCAGTAATGACCTGGGCTTTAGCTTGTTTGACTAAGTTCATTGTCATCAAGACGCAAAAGTTACCTTGTTTGGTTTAAGGAAGCAGAATTGCGACACTCCGGCAACCAGGTTCGTGATGTCTTCGAATTAGACGAAGCGGACAATCAATCAATCAAATTTTGGGATCCAAAGTATTCCGAAAATTCGTCCCAGTCAACTGCGAACTTTCAAAAACTTTGGAGGGGGTTCTGTAGGCTGTCTAAAAATCACAATAGATAGTTGATCCCCCATCAAGCTTCAATGATGGGAGTTATAATCTGACGACTCCCATATCTCGATGATGAAAGTTACAATCAGATGAATTTCATGTCAACAAATGAAAACTATAAATGAAGGACTTTTCTTATAGATCGAGAAGAGTTACAATTTAATGACACTTCCGACAACTGATGAAAACTCGATTCAGTGGTCTTCACAATCAACGGTGAGAGTTACAATCTGACGACTTTCACACCCCACAATAGCTAAAGTTAAGATTATTGAACAATAGTCCTTGCAACGCTCTACAGAAGAGGTTACAAGTCAACTAGGCCCTTTTAAACGCAAAATTTATCTTCGCGTTTCAATTTCTGAAACGCATGCGACCCCCGCGTTTCAAAGCTTCAACAAGCAAAACGCAAGCGACCCCCATGTTTCCAAGCTTCAACAAGCAAACACAAGCAGCCCTCGCGTTTTCGATATTCGGTCAACACCCAACTCCGCGTCTCAATCCTAGGTTTTAGTTCAAGATTAATTACTTAGCTTGGAAGTTGTTTGACCTTATCCATGGTTTGAAGCTCTATTCAAAGAATTTGCCTTTTCTTCTTTTATCATGCCTAAACCAAACTTGTCTTTACTTGATCTACTAAAAAAGTTTATTTGATAGTTACCAAATACATGTTTCGTAATTGGGTTTGAAAATACCAGATTATGGAGTCCTTCAGAGCTGAAGTCCCTTTAGAGATGTTGTTTTTGGCCATGATATTAATGATATCTCAATCTTTCATCTTCAACTGGAACTGGGGATAGGATATCAACTCTACCCTTTCACAGCAGAGGGTTTGACATTATTTGTGTTGCACCATGGTAGCTATCACTAAACTCTCTTCCAAGCTTGCTTAGATATATTGTCATTTGCTACAGAATGGGTATGACACAAACGTCTGCATTATTCCATCATCTAATGATTCTAAATATGGAGTCTAAAGGAACCTAATATTATTTTTCATCTCGCCATGTTACAGTGGTAAAGGTTGTCCCTATTGACACCAAAGGGTGAAAGGGAAGTCTTTTTTACCAAGGAGTTGAGTAATATTTACACGATGAAGTCCCTTCCTTTGCCTATCGACATAGCTAAGCTATTATCAGTAAAGAATATAACCAATGTAGGATCATCTCTTGTAGCAAGGTGTCATCCATTATCACAGCTTAAACTAAGTAGTCTAATTAGGGGTGGCAAATGGGTCGACCCAACCCGACCCATATAAAATTTGACACGACCCATATAAGAGTGATCCGACCCGACCCGTTTAATAAATGGGTCAATGTGATCTAACCCGATTATTAAACGGGTTACCCGACCCGACCCATATAACCTGAATAACCCATATAACATTTTTAGACTGCTACTCATGCATTGAAAACTTCTGTTGCATTTTATGATTAATTTTCAACCTGACATCAATAGACTAGAGTCCTTGCAAAGACTTCAAACCAAATAGTAGATTGATATATAATAAAATTCATGGAACTTTCAATTGAAGAGTATTGAATAATAATGCAGAAATAAAACATTAAACTCAATACTAAGTCCAACCCATGGTCAACCACACCAAAGACCAATCAAATACTATACATACACTATTCCAAAACTGATTATGGAACTTGAACTCTACATAAGTATGCAAAACGAATCTTATGAGCATCCATAAAATTCATATAGGATGTTTGCATGGGAGCACTCAAAACAAAAACCATTTGGTAGTCGCAAATAATATAAGGGGGGGAAATACTACCAAACTCATGATAACAGAAGAAACGCATTTTATTAGTGACAATTATTGCACGTCGAAACAATATATACTCATGTTCATACATAATAGTTATAATATAGTTAATACAGATCTCTCATTAATCCATTCTCAGCTCTGCAGAGGAACTCTGCACATTTCAAATGCATCATCGTTTCCACAACTGACGTCAGATTCAAGTGATGCCCTTCTCCAGCAAAAATACAGCATTTTCAGAGGCATAGATCCATGAGGAATTAATAGAGAATTCACTCTACAAAAAAATTGATGAGTTGCGGGTTAATGATTGGTTATCTAGTTTAAATTCTCCCCACAAGTGTAAGTGAAATGGTGGCAGCTCCCTCAGCTGCATAATCGAACAGTACATGCCACTGCTTGAGCCCAATATTTCAGCCTTGCTTTAACATCTTCAGGATGGTCCTCTGTATGCACAAAAAAGCAACTGGTTAGATAACCAATATTTCATAAAGTCTCAAAATTTTGCAATTCAAACTTAGAAAAGATGCATACGAAATCTAAGGCCATATAAATCATAAAGCATGGATAAGTAAGAATACTCATGGTTATCAAGAGTGCAGATTGTTAGGCAAGAAACACAGAACGGGGTTAGTTGAAATACAAGCTTTCGTAAACATGAATACATGATCCAGATTGAAATAGCTTCTAAAATAATATTCTTATAGAGATGGGTTATTTGGGAGTCATCGTATTGTTATCAGAGGGTAATATTGAATCATAACTTTAAAAAAAAATTGTTCTCGTTGAGATGGATCATTTGGGAGTCACCACATTCTTATCAGAAATATTAGCTTCTAATAAGGGCATAGCTAGTGTGTGTACTGGAGTTTCACGTAATTCAACATTCTAATAAGGGCATAGCTGATCCTATTGCTTTCTTCAAGCAGTTTTCGGGTTCAATGATGAAGATGAGGAACATTACTAATCCTGAACATCACTAATCCTAAGGGCGGTGAAGTGAGGACTAGCTGTAGACGTTGGGTCTAAGTGTAATCAGGATTCAGAATACTCAAATAACTGAAACAATTGGTGATACCATTAATTTTACCAAGACTCTTTTTTTTAACCGACTTACAAAGCCGAACTGACTTATAATAGTGATCTGATCGTTGATGTTCTTAGTTGCTTTGAAGGGATTCTCATAATAGTATCAGTTTATTTTAGGTCCCTCAAATTAGAAGGGATTCTGACGATAGTATCAGTTAGTTACATGTCCCTCAAGTTAGAAATATCTATAGAATCTGGGGACAAAGTGAATACATCCTCTTCTTGAAGGTTATCAGGTTTCAACTATGAGATTAAAGCCTAGCATTTCTGGGTTAATGTGAAACGAATAATGTTGAATATCAAGTCTCCATGATATTATTTTGATGATAACAATTTATACAATGTGTGTTATCCAATTACACTAACATTTATATGCAGCTTTCAATATCAAAATATGAACAAATGCAAGTTGAGTTCAAGGCATTATGAAGTGAAGAAGATGAAGAACATATGAGATAATGTATTTTACATTTTCTTTATTTAGAATTATTGTACAAGCCTTGATCACTCACACACACACACACATAAATATTAGAACACACTAACACAGGCTCAGTGTGTTGGTTAATTATAGAAATCCCCTATATTAACCATTAGATTTTATAATTAATATTTGAGTGTCAAAACATTTCATACATTACATTTTTTCTGTAAAACTCAGATGTAGTCGACTAATGTTGAATATAGTCGACTACAATAGTTTCAGTCATGTTTCTGTAAAACACATAACTAGTCGACTAATGTTGAATATAGTCAACTACAAAAGTTTCAGTCATGTTCTGTAAAACACATGACTAGTCGACTAATGCTTAATATAGTCAACTACAAAATTCCCAGTCATGTTTATGTAAAACATATGACTAGTCGACTAATGCATATTATAGTCGACTGCTATGAAAATTTCTGATTCACTAAGTCGATTTTAACTCAGTGTAGTTGACTACTATGTCTTATAGTCGACTACAGATACAGTTTTTCTAGATTTTAAAGTTTGAATTAATAACTGTTTATAGCCATTTTTAAACGTTTTTAAAGTTAAAAATTCTTGTCTTTTAAAGGGCTATAAATAGGTTATTTGCTCAGAAAAATGCACAAAATTCATATACCCATAAGCTTTGATATTTGTGCATCTTTCAAGTGTTAAAAAATTCAGATTTTGAGAAAAAGAAAAGTTTTCTGAAATTGCCTTTGATCCTCATTAAAATACTTGTCTAGGTAATTTACAGAAGTTAGAATCATTCCTAAGCTACTACTACACTACACTACAAATCAAGGCTTATAGGAATTGAATTGTTGCTTCAAAAGTTCTCTCGGTTTGTGAGAGGTGTTAATCTCTTGGTTTAGAGATTGGTATGCAAATTGGTAAGGTGTTTGTCAATTGGTGTTGCAATTTGCAGGGACTTGCAAATTGGTCAGGTCCCTGCAAATTGGTCAGGTTTGCTTTTGATTTTGTAAGTTTATTCAAAATCATAATGAAAACTCTCAAGCGGGATTTGCTTGGGGACTAGATGTACACCAGATTGGTGGAACCAGTATAAAACTTTGTGTTTGTGTTTGTGAATTTCTGAGATTGCCATTTTTTCTTTGCAATTTATAATTTACTTTGCATAAATTTTAAAAGAATACTATTCACCCCTCCCCCTCTCTAGTGTTCTAGTGTATCTATTTTAGATCCTATATTTGGTATCAGAGCGAGGTGAAAGATGGCATCTACAAATACATCACAATTCAAAGAAGGTCACTCTACAAATCGTCCACCAATGTTCGATGGATTGAACTACAACTATTGGAAGTGCCGAATGAAGATTTACCTTCATTCAATTGGCTACGAACTTTGGAACATTGTGGAATCAAAATTTGAGAAGCCAACAACTCCATTTTTAGAATGGACTACTTCACAGAGAAATAATGCAAATTTGGATTCAAAAGCAATGAACGCATTATTTTGTGCACTTGACAAGAATGAGTTCAATAGGGTGTCAACGGCCACATCTGCATACGATATTTAGCATACACTAGAGGTAACTCATGAAGGTACAAATAAAGTTAAAGAATCTAAAATTTCTGTTCTTATACACAGATTCGAATTATTTAAGATGAAGAAAAACGAGACTACTGGAGAAATGTTCACAAGATTCACCGACATCACAAATTCTCTCATTGGTCTTGGAAAAACATACACACAAGTGGAGATGGTAAGAAAAATATTTCGATCACTTTCTCCATAATGGGAAAAGAAAGTTACCGCAATCAAAGAAGCCAATGATTTGTCAACTCTTACGGTTAAAAATCTTATCGGAAACCTTATGGCGTATGAAGTTCAAATTGAAGATAGAAAAAATGATGAAGAATCAAAGAACAAGAAAGTACTTGCATTCAATATTACTTCCGATAAAGAAGATTCAGATGATGATGATGAAGAAATAAGCATGTTTGTATGAAAATTTCGGAAATTTATAAAACAAGGTAATTTTAAATCTAAAAGTTCAATTTCAAATAACCCTCTTTGTTTTAAGTGTAATAAACCAGGCCATATGAAGAAAGATTGTCCAATGTTGAAGAATAAGCAAAAATCAAGTTATTTTAACAACTTCAACAATACTCAAAATAACAAGAAAAGGAAAGCAATGACAATCACCTTGGATGATAGTGATGAGTCATCTTCGGATGAAGAAATTGAAGAAATAGAAAGTGCTCACATGTGTTTTATGGCACAAGATGAAGTAAGTGACAATTAATAACTTTTAGATGCATTTAATGAATTATATGAAACTTCTTTAAGATTAAAGGCTTCACATAATTTTCTTGAAGGAGAAAATGAAAGATTACTTGAAGAAATTTCAGATTCAAATTTATCTACAAATTCTAACTATCAAATAATTAAATTAAAAGAAGAAAATTATTCTTTTCTTAAAGAAAATGAATGTTTATCTAATGAGAATGTTTATTTAAAATTAGAATGTAATAATTTAAATATTCGTATTAATAGTTTAGTTAAAGATATTTCTTCTTTTAAATCAAAATATGATGATATATGTTTGAATGTTAGTAAATTCAATAAAGGTAAAGAAAATCTTAATAATATACTTTCTTTTCAAAAAGAATCACAAAAGACAAAAGGGTTAGGTTTTTAATTTAATAAAAATAAATCAAAGAAAACTATTTTTGTAAAACCTTCTTGTGATTTGTATGAATATAGAAATGAAAATTTGTGTAAAAAGAAATCAAAATTCTTTTCTATTTGGGTTCCAAAAGAATTAACTTCTTTACATAAGAATTTTTATATTTCTGATTTTATTAAAAATATTTGTTTATCAACTAACTATTTAGACAAATCAAACTCTTCATGTGTTTGGTTTCCTAAAGGCAAATTTAATGGACCCAACATAGCATGGGTACCAAAACTGTAAATGTTCATCATTTCAGGTATCCAAGAAAGATAAGTGAATTTTGGATAGTGGTTGCTCCAAACATATGACTGGAAATATACAATTGTTGTCATCTTTTCAAATAAGGATGATGGTACCGTTACTTTTGGAGATAACAACAAAGGAAAAGTCATCGGTATTGGATCTGTCGGTAATTCAAACAAATCTATTATTGATAATGTTTTATTAGTTGATGGTCTTAAACATACTTAGTATTAGTCAACTTTGTGATAAAGGTTTTAAAATTATTTTTAAAAAAGAATCTTGCTTAATTTATGATATTGATTTAATTACTATTATTTTTAAAGGTCATAGAAAGAATAACATATATGTTTTATTGTAAAACCCCGAAATTTTTATAATGAAAATGTGTGAATTAATAGTAATAAATATTTCTTTTGTGATAAATAATCATATATATATATAAGATGAATGTGTTTGTCAGTGTTTGGGAACCTAACAGGTGTTTATATGTGAGAGAAATCAAATGGATAGGCCAGCAGACAACATGAATTCTTTTCCTGTTGTGCGGTCGACCGCGGCGCCACGGTCGACCGCGGCTGTCGACCGCGCAACGGACAGAGACGTCTTTTGGGTTTGGGTTTTAACGGGTTGTTTGGGTTTTAACGGGTTTCGGGTCAGGTTGTGGGATTAGTATATATACTAATCAACCTAAGAGGACCTCTTTTCATCTGAGATCTAAAACCCTAGCCCCCTTCTCTCTCCTCTCTAAACCCTAGCTCGGATCTGGCGTTTTTGGGATTTTTCGAAGGGATTTCAGTGGAATTTCACAGGTCGGATTGAAGGAGGATCATCTTCAGGGGATTTGTCAGCACCTGAGGCGAGTATCATCTCGCCCAATCCCTCACCCATTTTTCTACGAATTTCTTTTTATTTTTTCATGAGTTTTAATGAGCCCAAAAGATATTCTTTTGTATAAAAATCAATTCTCTATAATATGGATTGCAAGAATCAAATGTTTCAGTTTATAAAAATTCACCAATGTTTTGTTTAGTGAAGATCTGGATCTGAAATTGCTTAAACAAGAGCTAAATCATGATTTACTGTTATCAAACCGTTTTTAATATGTTTCATATGTATTTGGAGTTTTGGGGGTGCAGTTTAAATGCTTAGATTTAGTCGTTTTTCTTCTGTTTGGAGATGTTGGAATCTTTGTTATCAGAGAAATCATCAATTTTATTTCAGGTTTCGAAGCTGACAGAAACCCAGATTTGGGCTTCTGTCTGCTTTGCGGTCGACCGCAGCGGTCGACCGCAGGGCACGGAGAAGTGGCAGGATTTGCCTGCGGTCGACCGCGGTGCAGTTGCGGTCGACCGCGATGCTCTACGCGGTCAACCGCGATGCCGCGGCGGTCAACCGCGAGACGCGTATCAGAGCACGGTCGACCGGGGTGGTCGACCGCCGCACAGTCTGGAGCAAAAATCACTGTTCTGTGTATTTTACTCATGTTCGAGAGTTTGCCTAGATTGTCTGACTCTGGTGTTTAATCTTACTATGTATTAATGCATGATAGATGACCTGAGGGTACAAATTAGGGATTTACACACTGATTTGAGTGTGAACTGATATAAGTAGATTTCACTATGTATCTCAGCAACATTTTCACAATTTCACAGTCCTCGTGTTGGACTAAAATCCATAGAAGTCCTCGTGTTGGACTATAATCCATAGAAGTCCTCGTGTTGGACTATAATCCATTTCAGTCCTCGTGTTGGACATTTGCCACTTATTCCATGAGTTTGGAAACTACAGTATATAGTTCCTGTATCGGACATAGTTCTTAACCCTGCATATGACTTTCTCACAGTAGTTTATGACATGACACTTATGTAGATTTTGACATGATACTCATGTAAGTAATAACATGATACTCATGTAGGCTAGGTCATGGCACTGTATTTATGCTCTGATATTTGTTGTATTTCTTTTATTATTGTTCCTGTACTAGAACCTTGGGTTTGGTGTTTAGGGGCTTACAATTTGAGATATAAGGTATATACATGAGGGTTTCCTTGTTTGGATTATTTCGCTCGACGTACCTATGCTCGTGTTGTAAATTTCTAAATACTAAAATCCTCTTTAGTAAGATCAATGATTTTAGATCTATTATGTACTATCTGTATTTTCTTATACAACGAGCCCTGTTCCCTTGGGGTTGGTTGTGATGTTACTCGCTACCGCTTTGACGCTCGTTGTCCCTCCCCCTTTCAGGTAATGAGCCAGGAGCCCGAAGAGTCGTAGGTTGATGGCGATGCATTTTAGCTTCAGCTGTCTATTTAGTTATATATTTTCTTTTGGAGTTCAATAGTAGACTTTGTTTAGACATTAAGAGTCTTGTTCTAGAAGTTGTAAAGGCTGTGTGCCTTATTTCCTTCTTGTCAGATATTTGTATTTGAGACTTGTTGAGTATTCCAGTTTATCTACTCAGACCTTGACTATGTATTTCTGTATGTTGGATGATGAGACATTAATTTGATTATTTTCATTTCATCAGTCTTTCTTGTATTATCTTTTACTTGCTTTTGTACATACACCTTTTGTTGACTCTACTAGATAGATGTTAATTGTGATGGTGAAACATGTTGTTGCACGGTGTGATGCATGGCAGGTTTGACATTCTTGGTTTCACCTTGGACTGCAGCCTTGTATGAACCCAGGGGCGTCACAGTTGGTATCAGAGCTCTAGTTCTAATATCCTTAGGATCATCCTGTGTCGAGTCGTGGAGCTAGGATAGAGTTTCTTAGGATTCATGTATAGAGTCCGTAAGGAGTTCCTAGTATGAGTGAGGACGATATATGCGTATATCTCAAAATTTGAGAAATTTTTTTTTATGACAACTATTTTGTATAAATTTAAAGTATTTGTGTAAATATTATATGTCGTGAAAATTGTATTTGTGATACATTATTTATGAAGGTCTATTTTTGACTCATAAACTCTTATTTTCTTATGATTAGAGAGATGGCAGGACGTGGTAGGTCTCGTACTCGGAGAGCTGGGTAGACAGAGACACAGCAGACTCCACCTGAGCAGCAGCCAGCTCAATCCGAGCCTCAGCAGGTACCACCCGAGTCACAGCAGGCTCCTCAATATTTGGTGGATATCATGGCTCCTCTTATTGCCCGGATGACAACCATTGAGGAGTTAGTGACGACTCATATATTACCACGGACACCACCACCACCGGTAGCCCAACAGCAGGGGCGTCAGCAGCAAGGGATACCCGCCGTCCCTATCAGAAAGAGATCCCCAGAGATCACGCCTACAGCTGTTCCTTTAGCAGTCCCAGATAGAGCCACAGAGCAGGAGGCTTGGCTCCGTATGGTTGAGAGGTACCAGAAGATGAGGGCACCAGAGTTCCAGGGATCACTAGACCCTCTTGTAGCCCATAAGTGGAAGGAGGATGTGGGCAATATTCTGGACATACTCAGTGTAGATTCAGTCCAGAAGCAGAGATTGGCATCCTACAGCCTGAAGGGAGATGCCTGAAGATGGTACCGACTTCAGTTTACTCCAGAGCAGAGGATGAACCTCACATGGGAGGACTTTATTTACTTCTTTGATGGGCAGTACGTTTCTTCGGCAGCACGGACTGGGAAGGAGCTTGAGTTGTCCCGGTTGACTCAGGGGTACATGACAGTTGCAGATTTTGAGAGCAGGTTCATGGAGCTGCTACATTTCACGGGAATGTGGCAGACAGGAGAGCGTCAGGCTCAGATGTTCTTGGCAGGGCTTCGCCCTAATCTCCGCCGATACCTCGTCTCGAGGAAATTCTATTCAGTTAGGGAGGTAGCTGAGGCCGCCACTTCGCAGGAGATTGAGACTACTATGTTCCAGAAGGATAAGGAGGGGAAGGCCAAGATAGGGCAGAGCGGAGACAAGGGCAAGAACAAGAGACCTTTCTCTGGGCATCAGCAGCAGTATCATGGCCCTTATAAAACGGGACCCCAGCAGGATCAGAGAGCGCATCAGCAGCACAAGTTTCAGGGATCTTGTTTTAACTGTCACAAGATCGGGCATAAGGCATCGGAGTGTCGTAGCGCACCAGCAGGAGCTCAGCAGGGCAGGGGTCCGAACCAAAAGCAGCAGCAGCAGCGACAGTAGGGCAGAGGTCGCTTGAGGCACCGCCAGCAGTCCAGAGGACTGAGGGGCAAGTTCGAGCAGTTCAGGAGTTTCCTCAGGGGCAGATTGTCCCATTTTCCCCATCTCCAGCAGCAGAGCAGTCTTTGGCCACGGGCAGGGTTTATGCAGTAGTTCCCCGTGATCATGGAGCTAGCAGAGCCGTAGTGGAGGGTATGTTCCTTGTGAATTCCTTTCACGCCCATATTCTTTTCGATTCGGGAGCTTCACATTCCTTCATATCGCATGCATTTATGGCTAGACTCCAGCTCGTAGCTCAGCCTCTAGACACCCCTTTATCTGTTTCCATCCCTTTAGGTGAAGTATCGCTTCTGGAGAGCGTTTGTAGAAGGTGTACCGTCAGTTTAGACGAGTCGGAGTTCATAGTTGATTTCTTCCTACCATGTTAGCATTGACTGCTTTGCGAAGACAGTCAAGTTGCGAGCGTCCGACGGGTCCGAGATGATTGTAGCCGCCTCTCAGGGCAATCGACTTGCGGAGTCATTTCTGGCGTACATCGAGGAGGTGATGCGACGGGATCAGGGTGCTGAGTTATTGGAGACTAGAGTTGTCTTAGAGTATCAGGATGTCTTTCAGGACATACCTGGATTACCTCCAGTGAGAGAGGTGGAGTTCTGTATTGAGTTGCAGCCAGGCACAGCCCCGATATCCCGCGCACCCTATCGTATGGCACCAGCTGAGATGAGGGAGCTCCAGACCCAGTTGGACGAGTTATTAGCTCAGGGTTTTATTCGCCGGAGTCATTCTCCATGGGGCGTGCCGGTCCTCTTTGTGAAGAAGAAGGACAGTAGTATGAGATTATGCATAGATTATAGAGACTTGAACAAGGTCACTATCCGGAATAGGTACCCACTACCTAGGATTGATAACTTGTTTGACCAGTTGTAGGGGGCGCAGTATTTCTCGAAGATTGATCTTCGTTCTGGCTATCATTAGTTGCGGGTTAGGGAGATTGATATTCCCAAGACCGCCTTTCTTACTCGATATGGTTCTTTCGAGTTCTTGGTCATGCCATTTGGGTTGACCAATGCACCCGCGGTATTCATGGACTTGATGAACCGGGTTTTCCGTCCCTTCTTAGATCAGTTCGTGATCGTTTTCATCGATGATATTCTCATTTACTCGAGATCGGAGGCAGATCACGAGGAGCATCTACGGAGCGTTGAGGACTCTTCAGGAGCATCAGCTGTATGCCAAGTTCAGCAAATGCGAATTTTGGCTTTCAGAAGTCAGATTCCTTGGCCACGTCATCAGTAAAGAGGGCATAGCAGTGGACCCGGCTAAGGTCACGACAGTTCTTGATTGGGAGCCACCGAAGACGGTGACAGAGATTCGCAGCTTTTTGGGTTTAGCTGGATATTATAGGAAGTTTATTCAGGACTTCTCGAAGATTACGATGCCTATTACACACCTTACGAAGAAGGGTGTATAGTTCATATGAAGCATGGAGTGCCAGAAGGCCTTTGATATTTTGAAGACTAAGTTGACTACAGCGCCGAATTTGACTATTCCGAGCAGCGACAGGACATTCGTCGTATATACAGATGCATCATTGGCAGGCTTAGGAGGCGTATTGATGCAAACTCAGAGGGTAGTAGCTTATATCTCACGGCAGTTGAGGGTGCATGAGCAGAACTATCCTACTCATGATTTGGAGTTGGCAGCAATGGTATTTGCACTGAAGTCATGGAGGCACTATCTATATGGAGTGCAGTTTGAGTTATTCACAGACCATTAAAGTCTGAAGTACCTCTTTTCCCAGAAGGAACTCAACCAGAGACAGAGGAGATGGATTGAGTTTATTAAGGACTACGAGTTTGCGATCCAGTATCATCCGGGGAAGGCGAATGTCGTGGCAGATGCTTTAAGTAGGAAGCGTAGACATCAGGTTTCAGATTTGAGGTGTTCATTACATCGGGATCTTGTCACTCTTAGCCAGTTTGATTTTAGACCCGCGATCGGAGGAACCAATGCATTTTTAGGAGCTGTGTCAGTGCAGCTATCTTGGAGTGACAGAGTCGTCAGAGCTCAGTTGGGAGACTCTTGGATTCAAATCCGAAAGGAGGAGATTTCCAAGGATCCTAAGACTGATTGGAATATTAGAGCAGATGGAGGTCTCCGGATGAAGGGCAGACTAGTCATGCCAGCCAGTGCCAAGCTGAAGAGAGAGTTGCTTGATGAAGCTCATCGTACTCGGTACACTGTACATCCAGGGACTACTAAGATGTACAAGGACCTGAAGAGACACTTTTGGTGGAGTGGTATGCGAAGAGAGATTGCAGAGTATGTAGCTAAGTGTTTTACCTGTCAGCAGGTGAAGGCGGAGCATCAGAGACCGGCAGGAATACTTCAGCCTTTACCCATTCCAGAGTGGAAGTGGGCGGACATTTCTATGAACTTCATCGTAGGATTGCCGAAGTCGAAGAAGGGGAATGATTTAGTTTGGGTGATTGTGGACCGGTTGACGAAGTCGGCACATTTCATTCCAGTGAGGACTACTTATACCGTCGAGGCATATGCGAGGATATTTATTAGGGAGATAGTTTGACTTCATGGAGTTCCAGACACGATTGTATCGGATCGAGGTTCGGTGTTCACTTCGCACTTTTGGAGGAGTTTTCAGGACTCTTTTGGCAGCAGTCTATCATTCAGCAGTGTTTTCCACCCTCAGACGGATGGTCAGACAGAGAGAGTAAATCAAGTGTTGGAAGACATGTTGCGAGCTTGTGTCATTGATTTTCAGGGCAGCTGGGAGGATCATATTCCACTGGTAGAGTTCGCTTATAACAATAGTTATCAAGCGATGATCGGTATGGCCCCTTATGAAGCATTGTACGGGAGACCTTGTAGATCACCGATATGTTGCGCCGAGCCGGAGGACAGCTTGATGCTTGGGCCGGAGTTGGTGAGGCAGACTACTGAGAAGATAGCCTTAATCAGAGAGAGGATTCTAGCAGCTCAGAGTCGGCAGAAGAGCTATGCCGATAAGAGACGAAGACCCTTGGAGTTTCAGGTTGGAGACTCAATCATGCTGAAGGTATCGCCTATGAAAGGCGTACAACGATTCGGACGACGGGGGAAGCTTGCGCCGAGATACATTGGACCATTTCAGATTCTGGAGCGTGTTGGAGTTGTGTCATACAGACTAGATCTTCCAGCATCGATGTCTAGTATACATAATGTGTTTCATGTTTCTATGCTCAAGAAACACTTGCATTATGAGGAGCAGCAGCGAGTATTGGATGCACCAGAGATTGAGCTTCAGGAGGATTTGACTACTGTTGAGATTCCGGTTTGTATTCTTGCCAGAGAGGACAAGAGACTTAGAAACAAGGTAATTCCCTTGGTGAAAGTTCAGTGGAACCGAGGAGGCATTGAGGAGATTTCTTGGGAGCGCGAAGAGGATTTGCGTCGCGACTACCCACACCTGTTTGAACAGGTAAATTAAAATTTTTTTTTATGATGTGTATCTTGTATGATGTTTATATCTTTAGTTATATTTACATTTAACACTAGAATGGGAATATTCGCGCTTAATTCTTAATCTCTCAGAACACAAGGTATATATATGAGGGGTTCCTTGTTTGGATTTTTCACCCGATGTACTAATTCCACTAGATTAGGGTTCGAGCGGGAGTATTACCATTTTAGATCGTTAGATATAAATAAGTCTATATGTTCATCTAGAAGTTCATATTGCGAGATGCGTATGATTTCCGAATTTCGAGGACGGAATTCTTTTAAGGGGGGAAGAATGTAAAACCCCGAAATTTTTATAATGAAAATGTGTGAATTAATAGTAATAAATATTTCTTTTGTGATAAATAATCATATGTATATATGATTTATATGTTTTTCTGTATTTGAGAACCCATCAGGTGTTTCTATGTGAGAGGAATCGAGTCATATATCTAGCATGTAAATTTTCCGAGCAGCAGACATTCTTTGGGCTGCGCGGTCGACCGCACAGCGGTCAGGCTGTTTTCTGAGTTCGGGTTCAAAACAAGAGGACCTCTTTTCATCTGAGATCTAAAACCCTAGCCCCCTTCTCTCTCCTCTCTAAACCCTAGCTCGGATCTGGCGTTTTTGGGATTATCGAAGGGATTTCAGTGGAATTTCACAGGTCAGATTGAAGGAGGATCATCTTCAGGAGATTTGTCAGCACCTGAGGCGAGTATCATCTCGCCCAATCCCTCACCCATTTTTCTACGAATTTCTTTTGATTTGTCAGCACCTGAGGCGAGTATCATCTCGCCCAATCCCTCACCCATTTTTCTACGAATTTCTTTTTATTTTTTCATGAGTTTTAATGAGCCCAAAAGATATTCTTTTGTATAAAAATCAATTCTCTATAATATGGATTGCAAGAATCAAATGTTTCAGTTTATAAAAATTCACCAATGTTTTGTTTAGTGAAGATCTGGATCTGATATTGCTTAAACAAGAGCTAAATCATGATTTACTGTTATCAAAACGTTTTTAATATGTTTCATATGTATTTGGAGTTTTGGGGGTGCAGTTTAAATGCTTAGATTTAGTTGTTTTTCTTCTGTTTGGAGACGTTGGAATCTTTGTTATCAGAGAAATCATCAATTTTATTTTAGGTTTCGAAGCTGACAGAAACCCAGATTTGGGCTTCTGTCTGCATTGTGGTCGACCGCAGCGGTCGACCGCAGGGCGCAGAGAAGAGGTAGGATTTGCCTGCGGTCGACCGCGGTGCAGTTGCGGTCGACCGCGATGCTCTGCGCGGTCAACCGCGATGCCGCGGCGGTCGACCGCGAGACGCGTATCAGAGCGCGGTCGACCGGGGCGGTCGACCGCCGCACAGTCTGGAGCAAAAATCTCTGTTCTGTGTATTTTTCTCATGTTCGAGAGTTTGCCTAGATTGTCTGACTCTGGTGTTTAATCTTACTATGTATTAATGCATGATAGATGACCTGAGGGTACAAATTGGGGATTTACACACTGATTTGAGTGTGAACTGATATAAGTAGATTTCACTATGTATCTCAGCGACATTTTCATAATTTCATAGTCCTCGTGTTGGACTAAAATCGATAGAAGTCCTCGTGTTGGACTATAATCCATAGAAGTCCTCGTGTTGGACTATAATCCATTTCAGTCCTCGTGTTGGACATTTTCCACTTATTCCATGAGTTTGGAAACTACAGTATATAGTTCCTGTATCGGACATAGTTCTTAACCCTGCATATGACTTTCTCACAGTAGTTTATGACATGACACTTATGTAGATTTTGACATGATACTCATGTAAGTAATAACATGATACTCATGTAGGCTAGGTCATGGCACTGTATTTTTGCTCTGATATTTGTAGTATTTCTTTTATTATTGTTCATGTACTAGAACCTCGGGTTTGGTGTTTAGGGGCTTACAATTTGAGATATAAGGTATATACATGAGGGTT
>NC_033798.1:42225159-42306589 GCF_001876935.1 Asparagus officinalis | reverse complement strand
AATACAACGTGAAGTCACAGGTCCCCGATCACACATAGCAAGAATACAATGAACAACTCAGAATGAAAAAGATACATATCACAAATGAATATCATCCAAGACATAACATTAGGGTCAAACATGCCCTTATACAAGACTATCTGAACGAAATACTAAAAATATAAAATACAATGATCCAGCGGAAAGAAATGCTATAAAAAGAAAACTAGGATCAAATAACTAAGCTTCAACTTCTTCTGCTACACCGTCTTCAAGGTACTCATGCTGTGAATCCTCTGGCTCCTGCTAAACCTGCTCTTCTCCTAAGTCTGACGTACACCAGAGAAAACAGGTGACCCCATAAAGAAAATAGAACGAACGGAAATCCAATGCGAAAAAAGATATGATAACAGAAACAACAAAAGACGTACAACTGAAATCCACAAATCAACATGAAAAACGCTACTAAAACATGATAGACATAAAGCATCCAAAATCGATCAAATAACGAGATCATGCAGCTAGCCATCAGTCTAATCATCCAACAACAAGATCATACAATAGATAGAATTAATATTTAAAAATCTACAACAAGAGACGTAGTACGTCGAGCGAAATAATCCAAACAAGGAAACCCTCATGTATATACCATATGTCTCAAATTGTAGATAATTAAATATTGACCCCGATCTATGTATAAAAAGAAAACAACTAGCCATCCTATCACAACTCACTGGTTCACATCTCACACAGAGTCAAAGTTCATATTATCGGATATCTGGTTAACCACATCTCACTAGTACCTCAGACCCGCCCCAGTGCGAAACGATTCACTGGTGCGTGCCTGGAAATAATCAATAATCACAATATCACCGCTCATCAGACCCACCCCAGTGCGAAACGATTCACTGGTGCGAGCCTGGAAATAATATTATCGGATATCTGGTTAACCACATCTCACTAGTACCTCAGACCCGCCCCAGTGCGAAACGATTCACTGGTGCGTGCCTGGAAATAATCAATAATCACAATATCACCGCTCATCAGACCCACCCCAGTGCGAAACGATTCACTGGTGCGAGCCTGGAAATAATCAACAATCACAATATCACATCACCTCAGACCCACCCCAGTGCGAAACGATTCACTGGTGCGAGCCTGAAAATAATCAACAATAAACATATCCGATCACTGCTCCTCAGACCCACCCCAGTGCGAAACGATTCACTGGTGCGAGCCTAGAAATAAACAACAACATATCCGAACATATCCGATAACATGAACCCAGACCTTCCCATCCCAAGTCCAAGTCAACAACTCATATCTCACGGGTCACTATGGTCAAGCAATACTCGCGATTCTTAACTATAACAATGTATAAAAACAATGAATACTATGTAACAGTGTCATGAATCATGAACAGGAAACGTGAACAACTACAAAAAAACGTGCAAGACAGAACTACAACTATCAAATAATTATGCATGAAATCTCGCAAATTCCAATCGTCATGATCATAAATTTATTTATTCCAAAAATTCTTTTAAAAATTCTTTCTCGTTATATTAATTCAAAACTAACCCCTTTTTCAAAATCAACTTCTTTTCTTATAATAATAATTTTAAAATAAATCTAAAAATATTCTTTTTATGAAAAGTGTCTCGTAATTAATATCATTCATCAACAAACTCACGCAGGCAATTACATATCATAGTCTAATCCATGAAATTAATTACTAACGGATGTAAATAATGGAATATCAAATCAAGGGAAGCGGGATCTTGCCTGCGAGACCGTGGGGTCTGATGATGAGACGGTGGCGCCGATGCGAACGCGGTACGACGGATTCTCAAGCGACGTCTGTGGCGGGTCTGGACTGCGTCGGCATATCGTCGAACAGGTGGCGTGCGACGAAGGAGAGGCGGAGCGACGAGAGGGGGGGCGGATCTAGGCGGAGGTGGGGGTTCGCCGACGACGGGGAGGTTTGCTGCTGTGGCGGTCGGACAGCCGGCGCGAACGGAGTTTGGACGGCGGGACAGAAGGGCAGCGGACTGTGTGATAGGTGATGAGTAGGATTGCGTGATGTGCTGAAGATGTCTTGAAGGCGGGAGAGATTGAGCCGGAGAGGGAAGGGTCAGCCCGGGGGGTGGGGGGGGCGCCAGGGCGGGATGCGGGCTGTGCTGCGAGGTGGGACTGGACGGGGCGGGCGGCTGGCGTGGGTGTTGGGGGGGAATTCTCGGGGACTGGAGGAGGATGATGGAGCTTCTTCATCGGGAGGAGAGAGGGGGCATTGGCGGTCGGTTTCTCTACCAGGGGTGCTGGCAAGCGCGCCGGGCGTGGGGGTGACCGCGCTGATGGGGCTAGGGAGAAAGACGGGCAGCGTCAGGCCTGGCGTCGATCGGCGACGTGAGGAGGACGTGAGGCGGCGGGCGGTCGCAGGTCGTCGTATATGTGAGCGGCTGAGCTGGCAGTCGATGGGCGTGAGGCTTAGGTTGGAGCGGGGTGGTGATGAGGGATTGGCGGAATGTTCCGGTTTCGGGTGGCAGGAGTGCTGGTTGGCTTTGGAATTGCAGAGAGAACAGAGACGGAAAGAAAGAAACTAATAGGAGAGAGAGGGTGATTGGAGAGAAAAGAGCTGGATGTTGAGGGGATATTATTGGAGAGAAAAAGTAAGAGAGAGGGTACGGTGACATGACAAAGATATTTGGATTTGGAAAGAGATTGGAGAGAGAAAGGAGGGATTTGATTTGATTTCGGTCCCACCGTAGAATTATTTGACGAGAAGTTAATGGTATGCATTTTGAACATGTTTTGGTCTCTGGTGATTAGGAAATGAGTTATGGACAAAGAATTTCAAGTATGTAGAGCTAAATTAACGAGTAGGGAAAATAATATTCGAATCTCATAATAATATTCTGATATATTTTAATAATTAATAATCAACTAAGAATCTTTTTATTAATATTTATATACTAATGTACTATACTCAAGTTTACATCAATATTAACAAGGTCATTAATAATATTAGTCACCAAATGATTATATATAAAAATCACTAAACCGTAAATTAATATTTAGCAGAATTAAAAATACAAGACTATATATTTTATTATTTATTTATTTTGAAAACTCAGAAAAATTCCAGAAATTAGGAAAAGTATTAACAAAATATAATATAATATTTAAATACTAGAAAAATTTATTTAAATACGTATCAAAATTTACGGTTGTTACACTTTTTGTTTTCCCT
The DNA here is from genome assembly GCF_001876935.1 of Asparagus officinalis. NCBI lineage: Eukaryota > Viridiplantae > Streptophyta > Magnoliopsida > Asparagales > Asparagaceae > Asparagus > Asparagus officinalis. Next base: position 42,303,360 of record NC_033798.1, on the reverse strand, counting down.
TCGAAGTAGTCCTCCGGGAAGATTCAGGTTTTTGGACTTTTTCGGCAAGGAGCTGGGCCAACATATCCTTTAACTGGAGAAGTGTCTCCTGCTGTGCCTGGAGCATGACATGATGTTCGTCCACTCTTTTGGCTATGTCTTCATGGTTCCCTATCGTGTAAGCGGAGACTTCCCGTGCTCCGACAGAGCTTGAAGATTGAGATTCGGCTATTGCCGAATGTTCATCACTTGTTGTAATCCCCTTGGCTAACTTTTGATAGTTAACCGGACGAATAGCTCCTGTCCGAGTCTGAGTATTCTGATATACACCTTCGAACTGGTCACAAATTTCTCGGACAGTCGGGGGATGACTCTCTTGCGACTCATCGGAGTCAGTATGTGAAGCTTTCCCTCGGCCGATCATATTGATAGTGACCTGAGGGTATTCCGCTTCAGCTGTCTTCTTTCTGCAGCGGCGTTGTCGTTTGGCAGGCCTAACGACGTTCGTTAACCTGTCGAATATAGACTGTCGTGGTGTGGGTGCACAACAAGGGCATTCTGACAGGACTGCTGAAATCAGTCTCTCACATTGACATGAGTGAGCTGCTTGTATTGTTGGTTTTCCTCTTGACAATAATTCCCACAGGTCGGAAACTTGGGAGGAAACTTTCCCCGGGCTTGGAGGCAGAGATGGAACCCCCTGCCCTTGAGTAGGTGAAATTGGTTCTCGTTGAACGTGGATTTTGAAGCCACGCTGATTCTTCTAAACCTAGCAGACCTCTTGGAGATCGCGTTCTTGAAGGATAACGCGAGGGTCGCGCTTAGCTTTGAAAACACTAGGCCGAGGCCTACGTTTAAATGATGAAACTGACCCCTAAGGGTCGCGTTTGGGTTGAACGCTCCCCTGAGGGTCGCGTTTGGGTTGAACGCTCCCCTGAGGGTCGCATTTAATTGATGAAACAGACTCCCGAGAGTCATGATCTATTGGAACGCGCCCCTGGGGGTCGCGTTTGGTTTTGGCAGCTCCCCTCTGAGGGCTGCGTTTTGAAGAAACAACGCGCCATTCAGGGTCGCGTTTCAGCTGTATGAGGCGAGACTCATAGTTGGGCTCGTTGCCGCGAAGTGAGCGTTCTCCTTTGGGAACGCTAGGCTCGGTTGGATTTTCAGAAACGCGATCTTCGCATTGGGCCAACAGTCGGCTTTCACGTAGATGTGCTCGTTGTATGGATCTTCTCCGTCGGTGAGCGGCGTTCTTCTTGGCTTGTTTCAAAGCCTTAGCAGCAGCGTCGTTGACGCTTATGGAACTCGTTTCCTCCAGAGGCCGTTTGTGGCCTGAAGAACGTCTTGCTGACGCGGATGTGGGATCTTCCGCCAGCAGAGCCAGTTTGAGTTCTTGGCCGAAGGAGAGGGCTTTCTTCGGCACTTCGACAACAGAATTGACCTTCTTGGAGGTCTCGCGGACATCGTGCTTAGCCTTGGGGCTAAGCGATCCTGAGGATAAGACTTCCTCGTACTTAGCTTGATCAAACTCTACGACGAGAGTTTCTACTGTCATTCCCATGAGGTGGACGTCGGACTGCGCCACCACTTCTTCGTCGGAAAAGCTAGTCCCCAGCAGAGTCGCCATCTTTTGTATGTAGGAAAAATTACAATGAAAAGAATAAAGAAAATTGATTTATATTTCTTTGATTCCGATTACAACTTGATTACAAAAGAGAAGAGAACGAGTTTGATTCTCTCCTTTGTTTAAAACTGGGTTCTTCTCGGTAGCGATGGAATGCCTCCTTCGATTGCTCGCGTCGAATTTGCTCTCCGTTGACGATCCAACCGTCTCTTATCTCGTGGGAATAATGAACTTTTGTGGCAAGTTTGATGTTTAACTCTGAATGAGTTTAAGAACTCTGAACGAGTTAGAACTCTGTGAATAGAGTTGTTAGAACCGAAAATTCGGTTAATGATCAAGCCGTTATTCTGTTGTTGAAGAATCCTCTCAGATTTGATCTTCTGAGCTTGATTCAAAAATCCTATCTCCAAGGATTTCGCTGCTGCTATTGAATCGCCAAAACCTGAGTGGTTGAGATCTTCCAAATCCGATCTTTGCTCACTCTTCTGTTTTTTGAACTGAAAATCTCCAACCGCCAGCCTCCTGTGGTCGATCTGAGCCAAGAAATCCAACCTTTAACTCATTTGAGTTTGTTGAGTTTTTATAGGGGAATAGCAGGTTATAACTGACCCCTATATCCGCTCCTACGTGGGCGAAAATCCCTCAGAACGTGGGATAAACGGTTCTGAAACCGTTCGACTCGTGTTTGAACGAGTCAAACGCCCAATCTGGCGTTTAGCACCCAACTTCGCCTCTTAGAATTGAGACGCGAGGTTGGGTGTTAGCTGAACATCATTGAACGCGAGGGTCGCTCGCATTTTGGCTTGTTGCCTGCTTGGAAATGCGGGGGTCGGTATTGGTTGGACCCCTACGAACGCGAGGGTCGCTCACGTTTAGCTTGTAGCTTGGAAACGCGGGGGTCGCCTGGAAACGCGGGGGTCGCCTGCACTTCCCAAGTTGTAATGCGGGGATGACATCCGCGTTTCAAAAGGAGCTTTTTGACTTGTAACTTCTTCTGTGAAGCGTTGCGAGGACCGTTGTTCAGTAATCCTGGCTTTAGCTGTTGTAGGGTATGAAAGTCGTCAGATTGTAACTTTCACCGTAGATTGTGAAGACTGCTGAATAGAGTTTTCATCAGTTGTCGGAAGTGTCGTTGGATTGTAACTCTTCTCGATCTATGTGAAAAGTCCTCTATTTGCCGCTTTCGATTGTCGACCCGAAAGCTATTTGATTGTAGCTTTCATTGTGAGAGCTTGACGGAATCAACATCCATAGTGTTTTTGAAGATGAATATTTGCCCACAGCTCTCTACCAAGCAACTCACCGATTTTCGATTATCGACGCGAAAGCTATTTGATTGTAGCTTTCGTTGTAGGAACTTGACGGGAATCAACATCCATAGTGTCTTTAGATGGATATTTGCCCACAGCTCTCTACCAAGCAACTCACCAACTAAGTCCAACCTTTCATTTCTAAAATCATTACACTGCTCATCAGCATTTCCAATAATTGCTAATATAATATTAGTCGTGCTGTTGTCGCAGCTATCAAGATCAATCATCTCAGAAATGAGGTCGTGTTTGTGGCGATTGTGGAGTTGCGGATGCAGTGATTAGAAAGTCGTCTGACTGTGACTTCCCTTGTCGGAGCTTGATAGGGGTCAGCTATTCATTGTGATTTTTAGACAGCCTACAATTCCCTTGATCAAGTTCGTTTATAACAATAGTTATCAAGCAACAATTGGTATGGCTTCATATGAGGCATTGTACGGGAGGCATTGTAGATCCCCGAGTTGTTAGGCAGAGCCAGAGGATAGCTTATTACTTGAACCGAAGCTTGTGAGGCAGACTACTGAGAAAGTAACATTGATTAGAGAGCAAATTCTTGCCGCTCAGAGTCGGCAAAAGAGCTACGCGGATCAGAGACGATGACCTTTGGAGTTTTAGGTTGGAGATTTTGTGGTGTTGAAGGTATCGCCAATGAAGGGCGTTCAGCGATTTGGTAGACATGGAAAGCTTGTTTCACGATATATTGGTCCGTTCATGATAGTTGAGCGTATTGAAACCGTTTCGTATAGGCTAGATCTTCCAACATCAATGTCGGGTATACATGATGTTTTCCATGTTTCGATGCTTAAGAAGCATTTACACGATGAGGAGTAGCAGCGGGTGTTAGATGCCCCAGATGATTGAGCTTAATGATGACTTGTCTATGCTACAGATTCCTATTTGTATCCTTGCCAAAGAGGACAAGAAGCTTAGAAAAAAGATTATACAATTGGTTAAGGTTCAATAGAACTGGAAAGGAGCTGAGGAGGCTTCATGGGAACGCAAGGAGGATATGCATCGTGGCTACCCACACCTGTTTGAGAAAGTAATTTGATTAATTTTTCTATGTTTTGTTTATACATGTGATTATTGATGCGGACATATTTATATTTAACACTAGAATGTGGATATTAATACTTAACTCCTAATTACTTGGAAGACATGGTATATATATGGGAGCATTCACATTCTAGATTGTTAATTGTAGATACTTCTGTAATACGTTTGCATAATTTTGGGGACGAAATTCTCTTAAGGGAGGAAGAATGTAAAACCCCAAAAATTTGGATATTATGTGATAAATAATAATGAATATGTTATATGTGATAAATAATATATTTTAATATTTGAGTATGCTAAGAATTGACTTGATATCAATTCAATATATATGTGTGAATATATGAGTGCAAATGCACAAATCATGCACGAAGAAGAAATCTGAAAAAATGACTAGTTTAGAGTTTATATATCTTTCACACTGATATATTTAGAATATGAGAAAACACAAAAGACAAAAGTTGTATATATCTTCAACATCTTTCCAACAATTCTTAAATCACCTCATTCTGAGATTAGATGTGAAAGTTATAGCTAAAATACTGAATATAATTTACAGAAATACAGAGTAGTCGACTACACTGTATTGTAGTCGACTAGTGGGGGTTTTCCTGGGAATGCCAGGTTTGAGTTTGGGTCTATTTTGTTTTATTTTGACCTGAAAACATGTAGGAGTATATATACACATTTTTCCTAAGATGTAAAGGGCTTTTCACGAAATTTTTAGCAGCAACCACCCCCTCTCTTATTGATGCAGACTCAGAGGGTAGTAGCTTATATCTCACGGTAGTTGAGGGTGCATGAGCAGAACTATCCCACTCATGATTTGGAGTTGGCAGCAGTGGTATTTGCACTGAAGTCTTGGAGGCACTACCTATATGGAGTGCAGTTTGAGTTATTCACAGACCACCAGAGTCTGAAGTATCTCTTTTCCCAGAAGGAACTCAACCAGAGACAGATGAGATGGATTGAGTTTATTAAGGACTACAAGTTCGCGATCCAGTATCATCCGGGGAAGGCGAACGTCGTAGCAGATGCATTAAGCAGGAAGCGTAGACATCAGATTTCAGCTTTGAGATGTTCATTGCATCGGGATCTTATCACTCTTAGCCAGTTTGATTTTAGACCCGAGATTAGAGTAACCAGTGCATTTTTGGGAGCTGTGACAGTGCAGCCATCTTGGAGTGACAGAGTTGTCAGAACTCAGTTGGAAAACTATTGAATTCAAATCCAGAAGGAGGAAATTTCCAAAGCGCCTAAGACTGATTGGGCCGTTGGAGCAGATGGAAGTCTACGGATGAAGGATAGACTGGTTATGCCAACCAGTGCAGAGCTTAAGAGGGAGTTGCTAAATGAAGCACATCGTACTCAGTTCATAGTACATCCAGTGACCCCTAAGATGTACAAGGACCTAAAGAGACACCTTTGGATGGAGTGTTATGCGTAGGAAGATTTCAAAGTATGTAGCTAAGTATCTTACCTGTCAATGAGTAAAGGCGGAACACCAGAGACAAGTTGGATCACGTCAGCTTTTAACCATTCCGGAGTAGAAGTGGGCGGACATTTCTATGGACCTTATTGTAGAGTTGTCGAAATCGAAGAAAGAGAATGATTCGATTTGGGTGGTAATGGATGGACTGATGAAGTCAATACATTTTTATTCCAGCAAGGACTAACTATACAGCTGAGATGTATGCGAGGATACCTATTCAAGAGACTATTCGACTTCATGGAATTCCAGATGCGATAGCATCAGATTGAGATTTCAGTGTTCATTCCACATTTTTGGAAGGGTTTCCAGGATTCTTTTGGGCAACAGATTTATCGTACTATAGTGCATTTCATCCATAGATGGATGGTCAGACGGAGAGAGTAAATTAGATGTTGGAAAACAGATGTCGGGCTTGTGTCATTGACTTTCAAGGTAGCAATTCGGAAGACGGAAAAATGTTATGACGAGATACATTGGACCGTATCAGATTTTGGAGAACATTGGAACTGTGTCATACAGATTAGATCTTTTAGAATCGATGTCTAGTATACACAATGTATTTCATGTTTCTATGCTTAAGAAACAATTACGTGATGAAGAACAGTAGTGAGTGTTGAACGCATTAGAAATTTAGCTTCAGAATGGTTTGACTACGATTGAAATCCCAGTTTGTATACTTGCTAGAGAAGACGAGAAATTTAGAAACAAGATATTTTTTTCCGTTGGAGAAAACTCAGTGGAACCAGAAAAGAGTTGAGATGATCTTCAGGGTCGCGAAGATGTTATGCCGCACGACTTCCTGAACCTATTGAGGAAGTGCATTGATTTATGTGTACGATTATTTGTGTGGTTATTTTTTGATTTAACGCTAGAATGAGGATATTTTCACTTATTTCTTAATCTTTCGGAACACATGGTATATATATGGGGGGTTCCTTGTTTGGATTTTTCGCCCGACGTACTAGTTCCATTCGATTAAGGGTTGAGTGGGGATGTATTCATCCTGGACTGTTAAATATAAATATCCATATATGCTTATTAAGAGTAAAATTCTAAATGTTTCTGGTTGCGGGTTGAATTAGACCCACTATGTGTTTTTCTAGTATTATTATTTGCTTAAGTATGATTTATGAATTTCGAGGACAAAATTCTTTTAAGGGGGGAAGAATGTAAAACCCCGAAAATTTGAATACTTTATGATAAAAAATAATAAATATGTTATACATTTATAAATAATATATTATGATGTTTGAGTATGCTAGGAACTGATTTGAGATCAATTCAATGTATATATGTATATATGTGAGTACAAATACAAAAATCATGCACAAATGCCAAGAGTGAGAATCTGGGAATTTTAACCACTTGAGCGTTTCTATGTTTTTCTCACTGATTCATTAAGAATATGGAAAAGTGTATAATACAAAAGTTGTAGGTCTCTTCACGAGATTTCCAACAAATCTTAGATCACCTTATTCCGAGGTCGTATGAGAAAGTTATAGCCAAAATACCGAAGAGAATGTTCCTAGTCAGACTGAATTTCCAGTTTCGGGTTTCGGGTTTCGGGTTTGCTGCTATATATATACATGTTATATCACGAAAATCACCTTTTTTTCTTCTGTTTTACAAACCCTAGCAGCCCCCCTCTTCTCTCCCAAACCCTAGATCCGTTCTTGGAGGATTTTGGAGGAGTCAACGCGAGATCCATCGGTGTTCAGCGAAGGAGGATCATTCTCACTTGTGTTTAGGAGTTCATCTACACCCCTCAGGCGAGTAACTTCTCGCCCAACTCCACCCCTTTTGTTTTCATGCAAAGTTTGAGTTTTTATTGAATTTATTGGGCCAAAAATCGTATTTTCTTGTAGAGATAGTAGATCTATATGGTACATGTTATGAGAATCATGTTTTCAACTTTAAAAGCTCACCAAAGGACTTTTATCAATAAGATCTAGATCTGAAATTGCCTAAACAAGAGTTAAATCATTTTTTTACAGTTATTAAAACGTTTTTGGTTTGTTTCTCATGGATTTAGAATATTAAAAATGTAGATTTCAAGCTTGGGGTTAGTTGTTTATCTTTAGTATGATTTTTGAATCGTTAAAACTCTTGTTATCATAGAATATCAAATCTTGTTTCAGGTTTCGAGCTGACAGAAACCTAGAATTGGGTTTCTGTCCGCTTGGCGGTCGACCAGAGTGGTCGACCGCTGGGCTCGTTTTAGGGCTGCGGTTGACCGCGACGCTCTGTCGGTCGACCGCGACGCTCTGTCGGTCGACCGCGACGCTCTGTCGGTCGACCGCGAAGCCGCAGCGGTCGACCGCCAGCCGCGTATCAGAGAGCGGTCGACCGGTGCGGTCGACCGCCGCTCTGTCTGTTGTATAACCCCTGTTTTGTGTATTCTGGGGTATTTTACTCATGTGCGAGAGTTCGTCTGGATTATCTGACATTGGTTTTAGTCTTATTATGTATCCATGCATGATAGATGACCTGAGGGTATAAATTGGGGACTTACACACTGATTTGAGTGTGGATTGATATAAGTAGGTTTTTCTGTATATCTCAGTCCTCGTGTTGGACAAGCATTACCTTTTAGTCCTCGTGTTGGACACCCTTCCCACTTAGTCCTCGTGTTGGACATGCATTGCTATTTAATCCTCGTGTTGGATATGCATTACCATCCGGTCCATGCGTTGGACAACGGTCACATCCGGTCCATGCGTTGGACAACGGTTATTTTCAGTTCATGAGTTGGACGTTTACTTCATGCAGTCTATGGGTTGGACGTTTAATTTATATAGTCTATGTTTTGGACACTTAATCGTTTTCTGACATGTCACTCATGTGAGTTTGACATGACACTTATGTAGATTTTGACATGATATTCATGTAAGTAATAACATGATACTCATGTGGGCTATGTCACAACACTGTTTTCATGCTCTGGTGTTCGTCGTATTTCTTTTATTATTATTACTGCACTAGAACTTTGGGTTTGGTATTTAGGAGTTTACAATTTGAGATGTAAGGTATATACATGAGGGTTTCCTTATTTGGATTATTTCGCTCGACGTACCTATGCTCATGTTGTAAATTTCTAAATACTAAAACCCTCTTCAGTAAGATCAATGATTTTTTATCTCTTATATATTAACTGTATTTTTCTTATACAATGAGCCATGTTCCCTTGGGGTTGGTTGTGATGTTACTCGCTAGCGCTTTGACGCTCGTTGTCCCTCCCCCTTTCAGGTAACGAGCCAGGAGCCCGGAGAGTCGTAGACTAATGGCGATGTATTTTAGCTTCAGCCGTCTCTTTAGTTATATTTTCTTTTGGAGTTCCACAGTAGATTTTTTAGCTTCAGCCGTCTCTTTAGTTATATTTTCTTTTGGAGTTCCACAGTAGATTTTTATTTAGACATTTCAGAGACTTGTTCTAGAAGTTGTAAAGGATGTGTGCCTTATTTCCTTTTCGTCAGATATTTGTATTTGAGACTTGTTGAGTATTCCAGTTTATCTACTCAGATCTTGGCTATGTATTTCTGTATGTGGGATGATGAGATATTTATGTGACTGTTATCATTCCATTAGTATATCTTGTATTATCTTCTACCTGTTTTGTACCTACACCAGTTGTTGACTCTACTAGATAGATGTTAATTGTAATGGTGAAACATGTTATTACACGGTGTGGTGCATGGCAGGTTTGACATTCTTGGTTTCACCTTGGACTGCAGCCTTATGTGAACCCAGGGGCGTCACAGGATAGTACTTTTTCAGGAATTTTCCGTTTATTGGCATCATGATCTTGTCACCATCTTGGGTGACCAAACAGTACGCGTCATTGGAGTAGACCGTTTCTATTGCAAATGGTCCTTCCCATTTGGGTTGAAACTTGCCTTTCTTCTTTGAGTTGAGTACCATTGGGCGCCGAACGGCGAGAACCATGCTCCTTCTTTGAAGCTTTGTTGCTTGACTCTTTTGTCGAAAGCACAAGAAATTCTGGCTTGGTAAAAATCAATTTGATGTTGGGCTTGCAAATGCTTCTCGTCCAACATCTCAAGTTTTTCGAGCCGTTTTTTATATTGTTCCTCTGTCGTCATCCCTATTGTGAGAGCAATATGGAGGGATGAAATTTAGATTTCCAAGGGAAGATCAGCTTCGCATCCATATACCAATGAGCATGGAGCCTGTCCGATGGGCGTGCGAACTGTGGTGCGATAGGCCCAAAGAGCTTCACCAAGCTTGTCATCCCAATCTCGCTTGTTAGTTCTCACGAGTTTTGACAAAATCTTTATGAGTATCTTTTTAAACGCCTTTGCTAATCCGTTTGCTGTGGGGTTGTAGGCCGTTAACGCTACTTCTTTGATTCTGAATTTCTCGCAAAATCTGATGAAGGCGTTGCTCATAAACTGAGGTTTGTTGTAGTGTACGATTCGTCTCAGAACTCCATATCGGTAGATGATATGGTGTTTAATAAACTTGATGACATTGCTAGTCTTCACTTCTCTTAGTGGCACTGCTTCAGCCTATTTAGAAAGGTAATCAGTGATTGCCAAAATAAAACGGTCGCCTTTGACTGACGGCGGGAAGATAAGACCGACAATATCCATTCCCTATATCTCGAATGGCCATGAAGTGGCTGATGGGTGTAGGTGTTCCGGAGGTTGGTGCATGTAATTTGCGTGTATTTGGCACGCGTGGCACCGTCGGGCGTAGTCAACTACATCCTTGACCATGGTTGGCTAATAATATTCCATTCCTCTGAGACGATCACACAGTTTAGGACCAGGTTGCTGTGTGCCACAAGTTCCATCATAAGCTTCTTTGATAGCTTCTTCTGCTTCTTTTGTTGAGAGGTATCTAAGTAGTAATCCATCGTATGCGTGACGATACAATGTCTGGGACGTTGAGTTGTAATAGAATCTCGGGGCCCTTCCTCGAACCGAGTCTCTCTCTTTTATATCTTGCGGTAAAATTCCATGTACGACGTAGTCGATAATGGGGAATCGCCAATCTCGAGTTTCGAATTCAATTTTGGCCATATACGCCTCTTTGGTATCCAAGGCGCATTTTCTGGTACAAAAAGTTGATGAGTTTTGATATTAATCCATTGTTCTGTGTTGGGAGGTCATACCAAAGATACTGCTAATGCTACCAACGCGTCTACATTTGCGTTTTGGAGACGTGGAATGTATTCAATGAAGAATTCTTCAAACGAATCTGCCATCTCGATGGCCACCTTATGGTACGGTATCAAGTCTTGATTCCTGACAACTCTCCTCGAATTTGATTAACTATCAATTGAGAATCACCAAAAGCTTCGAGATATTCGATCCCTAGTTCTTTGGCAAAACTAAGTCCGATAAGTAGCGCGTTATATTCAGCTATGTTGTTGGAGAATTTTCCTATCAATGAGTTAGCTCGGGGTATCACATGCTTCTCCGGGAAGACTAGGACGACTCCAACTCCTGCAGAGATTTTAGACTTACCCAGGGTGCCTGCCATGTTAGTTGCTCGTGAAGCATCGTCGAAGTATAATTGCCAAATGTGTTGATGAGAAATAACATTGACCTCATGAGTTTCATCTGGCAAATATGTGTTGATGAGAAATAACATTGACCTCATGAGTTTCATCTGGCAAATCTTCATACAATTCGGCTGCATTAGTTGTAGGGTTAGCTGCCAAAAGATCCATGAGTTTCATCTGGCAAATCTTCATACAATTCGGCTGCATTAGTTGTAGGGTTAGCTGCCAAAAGATCACAAATCGCCTATCCTTTGATCGACTTCTGTTGTTTAAAGTGCAAATCGTACTGAGACAGGAGTAGCGTCCATTTTGCTAATCTCCAATTCATAGAGGCCGGTTGTGTCATGAATACTCGAACTGGGTTAACGTTTGAAATGACGTATATTGTTTGTCCTACAATATAGTGCCGCATCTTTTGGATGGCGAACACCAACGCGAGGCACTCTTTCTTAATCATTGGATACCAAGATTCAACACCTACCAAGGTTCGGCTTAAGTAATAAATGGCCTGTTCGTGACCGTTATCATCGTCTTGTGTGAGCAAAGCACTTAACGAGTGGTTCATCACCTTAATATAAATCAAGAGTGGTTTACCTGATTTCGGCGCCACGAGAACAAGGGAATTCGCCAAATATGCTTTGATATCCTCGAATGCATTTTGACAAGCGTCGTCCCAAATGAACGACACACCCTTCTTGGTTAGTTTGGAAAATGGTTGGCATTTTCCTGATAAATTCAAAATGAAATGACGTATATAGGCTAGTCGCCCTTGTAATCCTCTGAGTTCTTTAAGGTTTCTCGGGGGTTGCAAATCGTTTATTGCTTTCACTTTGTTGGGGTCAATGTAGATACCCTTCGTGGTGACGACGAATTCCAGAAACTTACCGCTGGACATTCCGAGGAAAGACTTAGTAGGATTCATCTTTAACTGATGAGTTCGCATGAGATCGAACATTATCTTCAAATCTTTGATATGGTCGTCTTTATTACGACTCTTCACGACTAGGTCATTGACATAGCATTCGATAGTTTTCCGGAGGTGTTCCTGGAAAATTTTTGACATCGTTCGTTATTAGGTCGCGCCTGCGTTCTTTAATCCGAAAGGCATAACTGTATAACAGAAGACATCGAGAGGAGTCCTAAATGCGGTATGTTTTTCATCGTCTGGGTACATCTTGATTTGATTATAACCTAAAAATCCGTCCATGAAGGACATTCTCTCAAATCCACACGTGTTATCGATAATAACATCCATGATTGGAAGAGAAAAATCATCTTTTGGGCAAGTCGTGTTCAAGTCTCTAAAATCGATACAGATCCTGATTTTCCCGTTCTTTTTTTAGGACTGGTACGATATTCGCCAGCCAATCGGGATGTTGCTCTTCTCTGATAAAACTAGAATCAATCAATTTCTTGACTTCTGCCTCAATTGCCTCCATAATTTGTGGACGAAACCGTCTCTGCGCCTGTTTGACGGGTTTGGCATCCGATTTGATGTTGAGATAGTGCATTGCTATGTTTGGATCGAGTCCTGGCATATCCTTGTAATTCCAAGCGAAGACATCTATGTACTCCTTAATGAGGGCGATCAATTCTTCCTTCTCATCTGGTGGAAGACTATCACTGACGAATATAGGTTTCGGATTCTCTTTGTTTCCTATGTTTACCTGGACTACTTTGTCTTCGGTGGGTGGTTCCCTTTGCTCGAAACGATCCCCATACTGAATAATCAGGTGATGAATCCATGGGTCTTCCCAAGTTGACATTTGATCGTCTTCCTCGATGGTGGTAGGATCGATTGTGGTCATATTCAACATCAAGCTTTTGAATATTTTCCAATACTAACATCGAAATCCCAATCGGAAGAATCGGATGAGTATCCATCCTTATTTTCTAATTGATCGAAGACTTGCCCATAAATTTCTTCATCAGATGAAGAGGCGTAGCCCAAGCCCCTTTTATAGCTATAATAATTATCGGGTTTTCCTTTTGGTACGTAGGCCGGACAATGTGGAACTCGTGGACCTCGACCAAAACAGAGACCTTCTTCCCTTTGCCAAAAACTAACTCTTTTCCACCCCCTACCTTGGCAGGAATGATGAGGGTTGTTCCAAATGAGCCTTGAACATGCCTCGATGTTAAGCAGGATGACTGAAGCAGCATGTGTATGTCAGGGTTCTCATATAACCCCCGCATTACATCATCCAGACACAGAGAGTACTTTAAGTCATTGTTTATTACTTCTTTGGTGAGTTGCCAATTACAACCATCATCTGACGATTCACCGTCATCAGGACTGATTACAAAGGGTACAATGTCGTTCAGTACAAAACCGCCATTGTAATCAAGCCTAGCTTCAATATTAGCTTCCTCTCTGCTGTTCATGCCTTGGGCCGATGATTCAGTGTCGGATTCAGTGCCATATAGAAGGGAGTCAGTAAAATAATTCTCTAACCCCTTAAATGGTTGTTTATCTGCGACCACCGTCCTTATCTCATTATTAGCATCTATGTATTTTAGACATTAATGTAGAGTGGAGGGGACGATAAGATTACCATCGATCTAGGGTCGTCCCAATCGTAGATTGTAGGAGGTTTCCGCATCAATCACATAGCACGTGACTTCAGACTTTAAATCCCCAAGTTAGCATTTTACCCAGATTTTACCTAACGGCCTAGACCCACTGGTATTGAATCCGTAGATGACGGTGCCTGTCGAGGATAATCTACTTGTGGGGATCCTAAGACTGTACATCAGTCGGAGCGGCATGATGCTAACAGCGGAGCCCGGATCGACTTGGATCCGATTAATGACGCTGGAGCCGATGTATCTGGTGAAGTATAAGGGCCTATCATGTTTTGAGTTTCTAACTTGCATATCATCTTTGGTGAATGTTATGCAAGGGAATTGCTTAGCCATCAAATCACAATGTTGAATTAAGAGTTCCGGATCTTTAGGAGCTGGTTTGATGCGAGTGAGAAATACGTCGGCGTCGGCGAGGGCTTCTTGCAAGGCTTCCCTTATGTCTTTAGAGAGACGCAACAATTCGTACAAAGTTATTCTTGCTGGGATGTTGGCTAACTGAGTCATAACGTCAAAGCGGTATGGTGCGATTAAATTTCCTGGTTTATCTCTCCCAATCGGATGACTGAATCGAGACTACTTCGGGTTCTGGACTTCCTGGTGTTGGGGTTCTTTTCCTTTTTGTTTACTAGCTGGTTGTTGTTAAGATTTTGCCATAGGTGCAGGGGGGTTATAGCCACCCCAGCTTAGCCAATGTCTTAGCATTTGGGTCAGAGACTTCAGGATACTTGTAATGGTACACATTTCCACCCCTGGTAGCGAACACTTCTTGTTTGTCATCAAAAATTGATAACGTAAGGATACCTTCATCATCTTTTTCAGGAATTGTTGTGGCAGGACAGCGGGATTTACCCTTGTTTTTGGACTTCTTCTTAGATGAGCAACCTTCCCATTGCTCATCATTGAGCAAGTCTGGATGGACCCAAAGAATTTCACCGTTAGAAGTTGTGTGCTGCACAAGTCCCTTCTGCCGTTGTCCATGGAGATCATCGTCAGTAGTTTTCACCTTCACTGTATAGGCTCTGGTTGGAACCATGACATAGGGACCGATCCAAAGCTGATAGAAACCGCATTTGCGCCCACTTTCTTTTCCTTAGGCTGTTTTGGAGTGATAATACCCACATCGATTAAGGCTTGAATTTTATCTTTGAGAGCATAGCACGTCTTTGTGGGATGGTGGACTCTTCTGTGGAATGCACAGTACCGCGGGTCCGTAGTTTTGTTAGCTCCCTCATGATCAGTGATTAGGGGTAGCTTAATTTTATCGTTCTCCAATAAGTATTTGAAAATACCGGGAACCTCATCCTCCTTGAAAGAATATTCTTTTGGGAATTTTGGCTCAGTAGTCTTCTGTTGCCTTGGAGGCCGTTGTTGCCATTAGGGTGTTTGCTGCTTTGGCGTTTGTTGTTGCGGTTGCTGTTGGGGTTGCAATTGGAATGTCTGATTTACATCCGCTGCATTTGCCTGCGCTTTACCTTTACCACGGGGGGGGTGAAGTTCTGTTTTGAGGCATTATTAGATGGCTGACCCCTTTCAGCTTTCCTCCTTTTGAGGAAGCGTTCAGCCTGATCCTCTGGCACCTTCAACTCTTTCTATGTTTTGGATGGTGTCATGCCCATAACTTATAACACATCTAAGGAAAGGTTATTGTGACACGTTTGGAGAATAAGTTCTTCAGTGACCGGATCTCGACAATTTATTGCCTTGTTCCGGAAACGTTTGACGAAGTTCTTAACTAGCTCCCCATCTTTTTGCTTCTCATCAAAGAGTGTTCCAATAGACACTTCAGTATTATCGTCGAAGAAGTTGGTGAGAAACATAGTTTCTATATCATCCCAGCTATTGATACTTCCTGGCTTGAGATGGCGATACCAATCAAAAGTAGCCGCGTGAAGAGTTCCAACAAATGATCGTACCATCAGAGGTTCATTGCCTAAAATGACCCCTAGGTGAGACTTGAAGTAAATCAGGTGTTGAGTGGGTGAACCTCTTCCATCGAATGGCGTGAAGTTAATCAGGTTAAACTTTGCTGGGTATGGAATTGATTCCCATTCCCTTGGATAAGGTCGTAGAATGCCAGTCTTCTTTACCTCTTGAGCAGACATCAAAGCATCGATCTTGCTTTCAAGATCTTTCATCTTGAATCCCTCACTTATGTCTTTCTTAGAATGATCCTGGGGGGTAATGACATAGTCCTCTTTCGCATTGTTATTACTCGAGGGATCACCCCCAGCATTATTGCGAACAGGAGGAGCATCAATAATGATATTCTCGTCTACTTCCCGATCACCATTGAGTTGATTAGGATTATTATGACGGCTAGACTCTCCCTGCTGATTTGTCAGTACCGCGATTTGTTGGTCATGCATTTTCCTCATCTGTTGCATAGCCATCTCCATTTTAAATTTAAAATTATCTTTCTGCTTGGTTAAAGCATCATCGAGAATCTTAGCCATCTGTTCAGTGCTGATCATAAACGACTCATAGGATTGTCCCGCGCTAGACGTCGTATCATCGGAAGCCAATACGAAAAAAGCATATGATGTTTCATCATCTGAGGACTGTGACCTCCTGGGTCTAGGTCTGACAGATCTAGACCGCAGCCAAGTCATGCGCTGAGACACTTCTGCAAAAGGTTCAGGACTAAAGCATCGTAAGGATTTGCCTTTGTCCGCTATGTTGATAGTTACCCGAGGAAACTCGTCACTTAAGTTGGTCAGCCTTCTTTTACGGAAACACCTTGTCTTTGGTTTGGATGTTTTAGAAGAGATCCGTTCGAATATAGAGACCCTCCGGGGAGCGGTTTTGTGGCTGCTGTATTTTGACAACACTACTTTGAGAGATTCTAAATTTGTTAGGATGACGCACACGACCCCAGCCTGATGAGTTATTTAGCTTTCATTCGTTGAAACCAAACACTTTTTAGTCGGAGTTTTACCTCGATCTTCGTGCAAATGACCGAGACGATCTTTAATCTTCATTTTGAATTTTGATAAGTCCACACTATCATGAAGCTTCAAGGGGGGTATGGAACTTGTTACGATAGGAATCGGGGCCTTTTGAGACTCAAAAAAGACTGCAGGAGGTGAAATAGGAGCGAAACAGGGCTTGGTGGCTCGGAAATGGCGCGAGTCTCCATTTGGTGACTTGGCCTTGGCCGAGTCTCCATTTGGTGACTCGGGCTTGACCGAGTCTCAGTCTCCATTTGGTGACTTGGCCTTGGCCGAGTCTCCATTTGGTGACTCGGGCTTGACCGAGTCTCCATTTGGTGACTTGGACTTGGCCGAGTCTGTACGTGGCAGTTTTTCTTTTTTGACGACTTCGGGCGTCTTTCTACACTTTTTTCTCCATACCTTGCGTAGTTTTGGTGGTTCGTGGGCCACCTCTTCTTTCTGTAGTTTCTTGGCTTCCTGCATAAGGATTCTTACATGCGCGAGCAATGCGCGACGTTTCTGTTAGACCCTAGAGGGGGGGTGATTAGGGTCTTATGCTAATCTAATCCGATTAAATGCCAATTAAAAACTAATTAACAAGTTATCCTAGCAAGTATGAAATATCACAAGATATATGAGCTAGGATAAGCAATGTAAACAATGAGATATATCCTATATGATAAAATATATGCAAGGATATATAAACAACACAAGGGTAAATAATCTAAACAAGATAGTGGATGATATAGATAATGAGCTAATGACAATGGCGATATAAGATATGAACATAAATATGAATGAACGCCAAAGCACACTCAAACAAGCAATATGATCACGGAGTTCGGACCTTCCGTCCTACGTCTCCGCTCCCCACTCCCGGGGAGAAATCCACTATCACGACCGGGTTTTCTACGCTCACCCGAATAACGTTTACAACCACACAGACGCTCACCGATCAACGTCACTCCCTCACAATCGGTTTTCTAGTCACCGAAAACTTTCACCCCACACTCGGTTTCTAGCTCACCGAAAACCTCACAACACACTCGGTTTCTAGCTCACCGAAAACCTAACAATCTCACAATGTAACAAATATAATTTGTTCTCTAATATGGATGAGAACACAATTAAAGCACAACTCAAAGTTACAATCTCTCACCACCCAACTATACTATGTATGTAAATACTAAAAGCTCAATGTGGGTGTGTGTAACAATGAGTAAAATCAAAATCAAACTAAACTCAAATATAAAATCTAGCTTAAGAACAATGATAATCAAACAAGTATATAAATGTAAAGCTAGAGTTTGAGTTTAGAAAACTTCTCAATTTGATAACAAGAGATGGAGGGATGATAGTTGGAAGCTCAAACTTCAATAGATAATCTCCTCAAGCTCTTGTGGAATTTGATTCACAAAATCGAAACACTCAAATGCTTAAAAGCTTATAAACACACTTTAAACAAACTTAAACCCTTGATTAAAACTTTCTTAAACTTGTTTTAAAACTCTCATGGTTAGCTTGAGAGTTGAAGACAATGGGGTATTTATACCCTCTCACAACTCAGCCAAAAACCCGCAAACAGCTCAGAGAAAGACCGTTAAAAAGCAACGCTATATTGGCCGTCGATGGGCCGTAAATTTTTGTCGTCGACCGCAGAAGCAAAACACGAAGAAGAGTTCTGGACCTTCGTCGTCGACGTGCGCGACCGAGAAGTTTTCGTCGCCGACCGGTCGACCCGACCATACTCTCGTCGCCCAGAGTAATATGAATTTTTTTGGCGGTTCGTCGACCGGTACGGTCGACCGAAAACAGATATGACAAAACTGAAACCCGTTTTCTGTTTAAAATCCTTTAAAAATATCAAATAAATTCCAAAAATGAAAACTTGGGAATGATTGTAGACATATAATAAACATGCTACACGACTGTTTTGAAAAAGACTTCCCCACATGAAAAAATATCAATCATTTTGCAAAAGTGTTCAAAACATGAAAAAAGTGATATACATGAAGTTTGATGTTTTGACATAAACAATGTTTTGAAACTTTGCACAATGATTATATAGACTTGATAAAATATGTATATGATGATTGTTAAGTCTATAAACTGAGAATACAATATTTGAGCTTAGAAACCAAATACGTGTGTGTATATGATTGAGCTTAAAGTACTAACACACATAATATAAATTCCTAAACTAAATTACCCAAGCAATGATCTTGATCTTCAATAAGCTTGACTTGGTACAATTTGCGGATGAAGCTTGAACTTGATCTTTAACTTTGAATTGCAAGGCTTCACCGACATTCCGCCAACCTCCTTTGGATATGATCGTTGAAGCTCTATTCCATCCATCCTCCAGCTACGTTGTTTGTCTATAATAAATAAGAAAACACAAATACTAGACAAACAACATTAGTGATAAATTGTTTGTTAAACATCATCAAAACAAGAAGGCCAACAATCTCCCCCTTTTTGATGATGACAAACAATTTACAAAAATGATATATGCATGAAAGGAAATGAATATATAAATTATAATTCACATGCATATAAACAAACAAGATAGATATACTCACAATATTTCTCCCCCTTTGACAACATCAAAAAAGGGGACAAAAGGAATAAGAGAGCGAAAGCTCCCCCTATCAATAAGCATAGGTGAGTATAAAAACATAGAAAGATATAGGGATTGCTCCCCCTATCAAAATACCATATAGAATATATGAAATGAAGTGCAAGGCAAACATGTAAGCAAGCATAGAGGAAAATTATGCTAAATATTACTCACATACAAGAGGATAATGAGGTCACATAGATATATCATTTATGAAAGAAGTGTCTCATTTCACAATTATAAAAACATAGTATAAAAAATAGATTTATGAAATCAAAGATAGAACATGAGAATCATGCAAAAAGTTTTCAAATGAAAACAAAGTAATTAATGAAATCATAAATCAAGATTTATATCCAAAAACAATGTTTGATCAATGAAGAACTTGATCAAACCACTCATAGAATACATTATAAAGCACGAATAGATGATCCATTAGCACAAACACATAAATATCATCATATAGGTGAATTATAATGAATTCAAAAGCAACAAATCAAAACAAAATTTTTAAGAGAGGCAACAATTATATCAAGCTCTTGAGCTTGTTCCAACCCATATAATCATTTTAGCATCTGGTAAACTTGATTTGGGAATAAACACCCAATGAACCCGGAGGGTTATATAAGTACAAACCTCTCATCAAAACAAAACAAATAATCATGAAAACAAAAGATTTTATCAATTATAAATTTATTTTCATAATCAAAATATTTTAAGACATAATTTTAAAACTAAGAAAGGGAAAAAGTAAGAACACTAAAATTCTTGGTTTAAAGTTTAGATTTGTTTTGGTACCCAAGAACTCTTGGTACCAAAAGATTTAGGGACATGACCCCTATCATTTAAGCTCAAAGCCTTAGGGTTATGAACCCTCTTAGGCATATATAGTGCACTAACATGGTCAAAACAATATTCATTCAAATGACCCTTCCTATTGCAATTTGTGCAATGAAAGAGATCCATTTGTTTTTGTGGACCATTAGCTCGTGCACGGGAATCATTTGCAAATAAAGATTTTCTTTTAAAATTATTTTGCAAATGAGAAACATTCTTAAACAATGGTTTATTTGGAACATATTGCAATTTAGAAGCTTTTTGTATATCCAAACAAAATTTAGCAAGATGTCCAAACTTACCACAAACATCACATTTAAAAACATGTGGTCTATTGGAAGCATTTGTCAAATGAGATTTTCTTTTCAAATCAAAGCAATATTTGGCCAAATGACCAAAACGACCACAATAATCACACTTGAACACACTAGCATGCTTATGATGAACTTTGTGAGAATGAGCATGTGAATGTGTAAGTGTACAAGATGATGAAGCTATATGAGATGCACAAGGAGCATTAGAATTCTTATGTTTGTGTGCATCATAGCAAAATTTAGCTAAATGGCCTTTACGACCACAAATGGAGCACTTGTAAACTTTGCTATACAAGTGTGCATAGTATGTGGGTGATTTACTAGACTTAGCACACTTGTCCATAAGTTTCTTATGGTTATCAATGCATATTTTCAAAGTTGAATCTAAGCATGATATGCGTTCCTTAACAAGATTCAAATCATCATTATGCACAACATCATTGATAATAGAAGTAGAGCATGTATGGTTATCAAAATCATTTCTAATAGCTACTACTTCTAGCATGACATTATCTCTTTTACTTCTAACATGGCATTATCTCTTTCATGAGTTAAACTAGCAACGTTTGAAGTTAAAGAGACATGATCCAATTTTAATTTTTCATTGTTTTCTTTAAGGATCACATTTTCATTAGAAATAGTTTCAAACTTAGATGCTAACAACTCATGATCGGATTTCAAAATTTCATGCTTGCTTTGTAAATTAATGAAATCATTTTGCAATTTGTTAAAGGCATGTAATAATTTTTCACTAGCACAAGCAAGTTCATCACTAGATAAATCATTATCGGGTTCGAACTCGCAAACCTCACTAGGGCTATCGCCTAGTGGCCGTGTGCATGATGAAGCTCCAATATTACTTGAGGAAGAATCCGCCGGAATCCTTTGGATCTCCTCCAAGTTACCATGATGTGCTTCTATGAATGTCCACAATTTGTAAGCACTATCAAAGGAAACAAGCTTGTTAGAAATAGAGGAATCAAGTGCATTATGCATATATTCTAACACAATCTTGTTCATGGTAAACAATCTTTTGTCATTTTTACTCCACTTGGATTTTTCCATAGTGGGTACAATATAAGCATTATCAATAATTTCCCATAAATCAAAATGTTTAGATCTAACAAATAGTTTAAATCTAACACACCATTGGGCATAGGGGAGATTAGCACAAAAATATAACTTGGATCTTTAACTCAAGGCGATTAGACCTTAAATCAAAGAGCACCAAGCTCTGATACCAATTGTTAGACCCTAGAGGGGGGGTGATTAGGGTCTTATGCTAATCTAATCCGATTTAAGTGCCAATTAAAATTAATTAACAAGTATATTCTTGCAAGATAGATATACAAGAGTTATGTGCAAGAATAAGCAAAATGAACAAAGGTAAATATCCTAGCAATGAGATATACTATGAGATATATGCAAGGATATATGAGCTAACACAAGATGATATATCCTATCAAA
Source organism: Asparagus officinalis (assembly GCF_001876935.1). Taxonomy (NCBI): domain Eukaryota; kingdom Viridiplantae; phylum Streptophyta; class Magnoliopsida; order Asparagales; family Asparagaceae; genus Asparagus; species Asparagus officinalis. Next base: position 42,281,624 of record NC_033798.1, on the reverse strand, counting down.
GAGATATACAATATGATATATGTATAGGATATGTAAACTAACACAAGGGGTAAACAATCTAAACAAGATAGTGGATGATATAGATAATGAGCTAATGACAATGGCGATATAAGATATGAACATAAATATGAATGAACGCCAAAGCACACTCAAACAAGCAATATGATCACGGAGTTCGGACCTTCCGTCCTACGTCTCCGCTCCCCACTCCCGGGGAGAAATCCACTAACACAATCCGGTTTGGAAGCCGGAACTTCTTCTACACACTCGGTTTTCTAGCTAACCGAAAACTCTACAACTCACACTCTTGCAATCACACTCTACACCCACTAAGTGTTGGAACTAGACGTGTCTCCCTCAAGTGTTAGGAATTACAACCTCTCGTCACCTACCCCACTCCTCTTGGGACGATCCCCGACTCTCGCCACACACTTCTCTCTTGGTGTACAAGTGTATTACAAAGTGTATCCTCACAATTAAGGCTCAATACAAAGTGTTTGTTCTCTACAATGGATGAGAACGAATTGTAAGCTCACTCTCTAAGATACACAATCTCACAACCCAATTATACTATGAATGTAAATACAATAAGCTCAATAGGTTGTGTGTGAACAAAGAGATATAAATCAAAATCAAACTAAACTCAAATATAAAATCTAGCTTAAGAACAATGATAATCAAACAAGTATATAAATGTAAAGCTAGAGTTTGAGTTTAGAAAACTTCTCAATTTGATAACAAGAGATGGAGGGATGATAGTTGGAAGCTCAAACTTCAATAGATAATCTCCTCAAGCTCTTGTGGAATTTGATTCACAAAATCGAAACACTCAAATGCTTAAAAGCTTATAAACACACTTTAAACAAACTTAAACCCTTGATTAAATCTTTCTTAAACTTGTTTTAAAACTCTCTTGGTTAACTTGAAAAGACATCAGCAATGGGGTATATATACCCACTCAAAGCTCAGCCAAAAACCCCAAAACGAAATGACCAAAAACCCCAGCAAACAGCTCAGAGAAAGAGCCGTTAAAAAGCAACGGCTATATTGTCGGTCGACCGCGAGCTCTCGGTCGACCGCATCGGTCGACCGACCAACTCTCTGCTGCATGCTGTCGAAAGAACAATTGAGCGGTCGACCGGTGCGGTCGACCGAAAACAGATACATGAAAATCTGTATAGCTGATTTTAAAATGCTGTTTAAAAATATCAAATAAATTCAGAAAAATGTAAAACTTTGGGGAATGATTGTAGACATGATAATACACATGCTACAAAAACTGGTTTTCTAAAAAGACTTCCCAAATGAGAAATACCATCATTTTACAAAATAGTCCAAAACATGAAAATGTAAACATATGAATCTTGACATTTTAGCTTAACCATGTTTTGAAACATTACAAAATGATTTTGTAGACTTAATAAAAGATGTATATGATTATTGTTAAGTCTATAAACCAAGAAAACAATATTTTCACAAATACAATAGAAAGTAAAACGTATGAGTATGTATATGAAAATATATTTGTTTCATATCTATGAAATTAAACCAAAACAACTTATCTACATAGAAAACAAGCATGTATACATATTTTTTGGAATTTATTTGTAAAAACTTTGTTTGTGGATAAAACTAAAAAACCAAGATGTATATGTATATAACTATATATATATATATACTAAGAAACTAATAAATGTGTGTGTGAATATAATATTGAGCTTAGAGTATATAACACACATAATATAAACCTATACTAAATATACCCAAGCTTGATCTTAATCTTCATTGTAGCTCAACTTGGTACACATGCGGATGAAGCTTGAACTTGATCTTTAACTTTGAATTTGCAAGGCTTCACCGACATTCCGCCAACCTCCTTTGGATATGATCGTTGAAGCTCTATTCCATCCATCCTCCAGCTACGTTGTTTGTCTATAATAAATAAGAAAACACAAATACTAGACAAACAACATTAGTGATAAATTGTTTGTTAAACATCATCAAAATAAGAAGGCCAACAGTTTCTGCATGCGTTCGTCAAAGGTTGAACGGGTGCCTCCTAAACCTCAGATCAGCCTCATAACGGATTCCGTCAAGTGGCTCGGAAGCCTTGGCGAGTTAGCGTGCAAGGCGTTGGCGTCGTCTTTGTCGTGCTCTTTTTGACAGAGTTGGCACGCCTCCAGCAATGGGCTCCTTGACCAAGGAAAGATTCAGTCTCGAACACCCGGCTTCTTCAGAGATCGTAGGAACGTTAGGGGATGAAACTGCGGTAGTAATAGTGCAAAGCTCATCATCTTGGGTCTTCAGATCTGAAGACCAACGAACTTTTCTTGTGGAAGAGGTCTTCTTGCTCTTCTGAGGGGAAGATGATCTAGAGGAAGAAGACATATATTCCTCATACTTTTGTTGGTCGAACTCGTATTCGACCTCTTCATCAACCGGGATGAGAATCCTTGGTTGTGACACTACAGCCTTTGCAGAAAGGCCATCGGCTCCCACTGTGGTCGCCAGTTTATTTTCGTTAAAAGTAGCTTTCATTGTGATCAAACCTGTTACACCGTTTATCGATTACAAGTTCAAAGAAAACAAAGAAAAGTTGATCTTTTTATAAGATCTTCTCACAATGAAAAATAATATTACAACTTTATCAAACAAAACGCAGAGGATGTTTATCACCCGCTGCTTTATGTGTGATCTTTGCCTATGTCAGGGACACGTTAGTCCGTGGACCACCATGGATCAGATCCGGTTGACAAGTACAATTAATACTCTTGTTTCACAAAGGAAACAATCACAGCAGCGATAATCACGACCAAGTGGGATTGTGGCTCTTCTCGAGATTAAAACAATGTTTAATCCGGAGGAAGGAGGGGGAGAGAATTTCAGATCTTTCGAAGGCTTTTTTTTCTTTATGAAAAAGTTCGCCAAGATCTGCTGATTCTCCTCTAAAATTCGTGGTCTACTCTTCAATTAGACAGCACCTCGCCCTCAGATTTCAGATCCTCTCAACTGAAGACCCCGAGCTTTTATTTATAGGTTTTTGTCACCATGTTTTCTGATAAGATGAGAATTCTGATGTTTTTTTCAGTTAATGACTGCTCAGGTGCACTTAAGGATAGCTTCAGAACAGTTGGGGAGGTTCTGGGACGAAAGAATTCTAATAAAACATCAAAATCCGTGTTTTGGGAGGTTTAGGAGGCCCATATAGCTTCAGAACAGTTAGGGAGGTTCTGGGACGAAAGAATTCTAGTAAAACATCGAAATCCGTGTTTTGGGAGGTTTAGGAGGCCCATATAGTCACGGTGACTCGGAACTGTGCAAGTCACCATTTGGTAACTCGGAGCTGTGCGAGTCACCATTTGGTGACTCGGAGCTGCGCGAGTCACCATTTGGTGACTCGCATGGATGCGAGTCTTCTGGCCAGCTGTATGTCTTTTTGACTCTTTTGGCTATTTATATTTCCTTCGGTTCGCTTGCTTTCCCCTTTACGTGTGTTTCGTTAATTTGTTGACTTGTACGCTTTTACAGATTCACTTCATGCGTTTCATCGTCGTCAGACAAACTTCTTTGACTCGGATGATGTCGTTCATTATGTTCTCTGTCTTGAACTGCGTGTGAGAATTCATAGGCAATTTTTGACACCTACAGTACCCGCACTTTATTTTTGATTCCACTAGAGGATATTACTATGATTGGTGAAATTTTTTGTTGCACGGTATGGGTGTATGGTAGGTTTGACATCTCTGGGTTCATCTTGAACTACAACAACGTGTGAAACCAGGGGCGTCACAATGGTGGCTGCTAGGGTTCAGAAGTTCTGATGAAAATATGTGAAAATTCGTGAACAAGAGGTATATATAACATACAAGTGGACCTGGGCCTCAAAATATCCGAATCCAACTCAAATCAGAGGTATATATAACATACAAGTGGACCTGGGCCTCAAAATATCCGAATCCAACTCAAATCAGGATTCTGGAAAAACGCTCGTCGGTCGACCGGGACCTGGGCCTCAAAATATCCGAATCCAACTCAAATCAGGATTCTGGAAAAACGCTCGTCGGTCGACCGACCCTTGTGCAGCGGTCGACCAACCAGTGCATTATATGGTCGTGCATGTTTTGACCTCTATGCATGTTTTGAGTCGTTTCTCTCACATACATGAACTTGTTTGATCTCAAATCACTTGCTACCATACTCATACATCATTTAATGATATTTATCATGATAAAAATTCACTTATCATAATTAATCACATATTATCTCAATTTTTTGCGTGGTTTTACAAATCACATTTAATAGTTTAACTAGACTATAAAATGTGTAGAAAATTTAAATTTAAAAACACTTACTTCATTTCTAACCCAATCCGTGAAATCCTTCCTATGCTTTTTTAATATCATGTGCTGCTTTTCTACCAGCTATTTCATTCTTAAGCTTCTGTAGATATCATCTAATATTAACAGAAATAGAGATTAGATTGACAAATTGAAATTAAATAATTAAAAAATTTTATATTATAAATTTCGTGTTACCTTCTATAGACTTCAAACATTTCAAGATTTTCTAGTATAAATACATGAGTCTGATCCAATTCAGATTTGGGATAAACAACAGTTTATTCTTCTTCACCGGGGCTTGACGTAGTCTAAACGACTCATTAGAATGGGCATCATAGGTCAAGACCATAACTATTTTAGCTCATCAATAAGCGGCTCTAAGTAAACATCAATATCATTTCCCGATGCGTGTTTGCCTAGTATCAATAATGATAGCATCATACAATGTTATTTTATACAGAGCAATAGAGCTAAATTGTAAGACATTAATACAACAAGCCACGTAGACCAACCAGAACTCATAAGCCCAAATGCATTAAAACCATCACTAGATAGACCTAATCTGATATTTCTGCATACACGTGAAAACTAGGGAAAATTTGTTACCAACATGCTTCCAAGCCTTTGCATCAGCAGAATGTCTTAGTTTACCATCATCAATGCGACCTTCCTTGTGCCACCTCATGTTCTTAGCTGTTTTTTTGTTCATATAAAGCTGCTGCAATCTAGGGACTAAGGGAAAATGACAAAGCACCTTTGCTATGATCTTATTTTCCATGCCCTCGCTTTCTATTACATTTAGTGATGAAGTGTGTGTATGCTATCTCAACCAAGAAACTCCATATGTCGGACATTTTTGAAGGTCTTTTTTATCCTTATAGTAGAGGATACAATCATTGCGGAAAACATTAATCTTATTATAATCAAGACCTAAAGTGAAAACAATCTTCTTAGCCCCCAAGTTGTTTTAGGTATGCTATTATTTCCTCCCAAAATTACACATCCACAACAAATCAAGTAGTATTTCAAAATATTCGTTAGCCATTTTGCCTAGTGTTTTAATACGCACGAGTCACAACTTATATAAGAACTTTCTTAATACAACCGTCATACAAGTCCTTTTTATTATCTTCTAATAACTTCATTATTCGACTCAAATCCTCAGAGGTGCGCACATTTTGTAAATCTTCTGCACCTTCTAGATCTTCTACACCTTCAGCATTGTCTGTTTCATCTTTGGTATCATTTTCAATATCATCTTCGATAGGGATGGCTAATATATCATTGAACATCATTTCTGTATCATCTATCTTACCATGATCAGGTGCACCTGTATGTACATCCAATTCTTCTTCGACTTAGTCTTCTCCATAAAATGACCAGTATTTATAGCTCTTGTCAATACTGAATTTGCTAAGTGCTTTGATGTATCACTACTATGCACCAACATCAGATTTCTAGATGTACAACAAGGGAAATACATTACACTATTACTTAAATTCTTCGGATTCATCATGGCAAACTGCATGAAGGCCTCACATCCATTCTTATATCGGTTGTCATGAAATGTTTGAACATGAGGAATATCTATTCATGTCTTATCTGGAATTATCCTCATTTGTATCCTATGTCAAAGTATTAGCTTATCATTATAAAATATACATGCATCCATTATATGCATTCATAATTTATCAAGACAAATAAAATTCTAAATTTAAAATATAAAATATACATGCATCCATTATATGCATTCATAATTTATCAAGACAAATAAAATTCTAAATTTAAAAAACTTTGGTTGATCTAAATACTCTAGCGCATTCATAATTTATCAAGACAAATAAAATTCTAAATTTAAAAAACTTTGGTTGATCTAAATACTCTAGCGGCTGTCATCAAAAAGGCTTTAGTCCTACTAAGAATATAGTAGTCAATACATCTATTTTTATAAACTTTGTGCATTTTCATATCTAGAAAATTTCTGCAGCACCTATCTGTTGTTCTTTGTGTATACTCTATAGATGTTAATATGTTTAATGACATTAGATCGAAATGTAGAACAACATACGCTTATTATACACGGAGAACAAAGAGTAAGTACCGTTGAAACTTTATAGAAATAAAAATACACAAAGTATACAAAGATAAATGACGCGCTACTATATTCCTAACCCCTCCAAACTGGACAGATCTAATAACTACGAATTCAAATGCTCATTATCTTCTACTTATATAATAACGTACTCGATCTTTTTTTGATTAAAAAAAACATACTTTCATATCCAAAATGAGTTGTACATCTTATACTATAAGTCCAAACGATTGACAGTAATTATTGGACAGGAGTCTACAGATAACGTTAATTTTTTATTCCCCTATGTCGGATATATAACACATTGTTGTGTTATATATCACACTAATTTTGAAAAACTTTGTTTGATTAAATCATGCTTTTACACATCAGAAACAAATTTAAAAAACATACATATAGCGCATATATATAGTTGATGGTGTAAGCAGGGTTAAAGTTAGTTTTTTTAGTGTCATTAGTGCTAATAGAGTTATTAGGGCCAAAGTTGATCTTAATAATATTATTATGTTATTAGAGTAATTAGTCTAATGTTATAAGGATTTTTATGGTAATTAGCTTAATTTGATTAACTAGGAATGGAGTAATTATTGACGCTAGGTTTAGCAAGGTAATTAGCATATTTTGGGTAATTCGGACTTGGTTTAGTAATTAATATTTCACTTTTTTGGTTTAACAAGAATAAAATAATTAGCGTCCCAATTGATTAAGGCTAGGCTCATATTATAGTTAATTAGAAAAGATACGTAATTTGTGTTAGACTTAGCTAGGGTTAGGGTTAGGCTCATGAATTAATATTTAAATTTGGAATTAAAAATATGTGTACTTAGTGTTTCAATGATTAAGGGTAGGATTAGGTTAATTTGCCTAAAAGCCTAGCATAATTAGTGTTAGGTTTGTTGGATTAATTAGGGTTAGGTTTATTTTGACTAATTAAGGTTAGGTTCACTAGATTAATTAGGGTTAGCTTTATGTAATTAGTGTTTGCGTGAATTAATGTTTAAATTTGGAATTAAAAATATATATAATTAGTGTTTACATGTAAATTAGTTTTATAGGTAATTAATGTTAGGTTTATAGTTCAGGTAAGGATTAGTCCATTTAGAGTTAGATTTTGGGTAAGGATTAGTCAATAGTGTTGATTAGGGTTAGAACTTGGTTAAGGATTAGTCGATTTAGGGTTAGAATTATTAGGTAATTTGATTAGGTTTATTTCTTTTAAATTAGCTTTAGGGGTAATTAGTTAGGTTAACTGATTTTAAATTAGCTCTAGGGGTAATTAGTTAGGTTTATTGATTTTAAATTAACCTTTAGGGGTAATTAGTGTTAGCTTTTTGGGTAATTTATACGGTAATTAGGGCAACATTTACTGATTTTAAACTAGATTTAAGGGTAATTAGTGTTAGCTTTTGGGGTAATTTATATGGTAATTAGGGCAACATTTACTGATTTTAAATTAGATTTAGGAGTAATTAGTGTTAGGTTTAGATTTTGGGTAAGGATTAGTCAATAGAGTTGATTAGGGTTAATCTTAGTTAACGATTACTTTATTTAGGGTTAAGAGTGATGATTAGGGCCAGTGTTCGGGGGCTCCTGGGTGGGTTAGGTGGTGAGGGTAGAGTTTAAAAATACCTTTTATAAACTGATGTAAGATCTGATGTAAACGATGGCGAGATCGACTCACGGATGACAAACTTCTACGACGAGAGGAAGTGGTAGCAAATTTCAACCACTGAGGTAGCGGTGAGAAGAAGCAGTGAACTTCTCGTACAACTTCAACGAGGGAAAGTAGCAATCTTTGATGATGACCTTTGACTAAACACGATGAACTTCAACGACTAGCTGTGAGGACAGTGAGAATGACGGGTAAAGAGGGGCTAGGGTAAAAAGAGGTATAGTAATAAGTTAATAATATTATGTGAAAAAAACAGTGGGCATATCTCGAATGCTCGTTGAAAATTCATTTCACATCCTATGGTGTGACCCATTTTTTAAAAAATAATCCATCTACAATAACATTCTAGACAGATTTTCCATCTAGGATACACATATTATAAATAGTTTTTCTTTGACAGCTCAAATCTGTCTATGTTGAATCATCTTAGATGGATATTTAGCTATCTAGGATGTGTCGTCTACTATGATCTAATCTCCACTAGTGTGTGTTTGTGTCGAGAATAAATTTTATTATAGAATGCATTACAAACGTTTATTGATTACAATGGAAACAAAAAAGTGAGCTTTGTGCTTTGTAAAACTTCTTTTTACAATAAAACAAGATTAAGAGTGCTCTCTAGAAATAGATGCAGGAATGTTTATCGTTCGCTGCTTGTGTGGGATCTTTGCCTGTGCCGGGGGTGCGTTAGCCCGTGGACGACCGAGTCACAGATCCAAGTTGAACCATGAAGAAGGCTTTAGAGTCGACATTTCATTTTAGAAACAAGAACAAAAGTGGATATCTCAACCAGGTGAGACAAAACACTCTTCTCAAGATCAAGTCAAAGCTTAGATCTCGAGGAAATACCAAAGGCTCTTGAGGATGCTTGAAAACAATAAAGACTCTCTCTCTTGCTCAAAATTCGCCAAAAGCTCAAGTCTCTACCTAGAATCTGCTTGGTCCTCATGCATATGGGTTCTAGGGAAGTATTTATAGCCTAGGAGTTGTTACTGAAGATAGAAAGTCGAAACTAACATGAACTGACAACCCCTATTTCCGAGATAGTGCCCACTATCTCGGAAACAGTGTATTATCCCAGGCAGTTTTGTAACCGTCGCCCACTCTGTTAAATGTCATGATTTCTGCAATTAAGGGCAAATTTTTAGTTTGTAACTGCCTCCTCACGTTTATGGATGATACCTAGTAGTTATGAAGCCATGTGGACTACACAAATCTCGAGAAAACCATCACAAAACGACGTGACCCTTTCATATAGTTTCTGAGACAGTTTTCATGTCTCGGAAACTATTTGTTGTCTCATAGTTTCTGAGACAAATTCCTTGTCTTGGAAACTATGTGCTATCTCATAGTTTTCTAGACAACTTCTTTTTCTCGATAATTGTGTGATGCCCTCTTGTTTTAGTCGTTTTGCATTTTTACGCATTCCTTAATTAGTCTTTGACATTGGATAATCTTCTTTGAATCAGATGATGACTTTTATAGCATTCTCTTCATCTCGAGCTGTGTGTGATAACTTATAGGCTTTGACGACTACAGATACCCTCTCTAAAGTGTTTCAATCTCATTCTTTTATAGAGGAGGCTGAAATACTTTAGATATGATACACTCACCCTTAAATTTGTTGACTTCTTCAGCTTTTAGTCTTTCCAGTAATTTATTAAATAGCTAAAATTCTTCCAGTGTTGTGTTTATCGTCTAACCGTTGTCGAAATCTTAAATCGAAGCTGGTATGTTAATTTTTGAACTAGCTCGTGTCGTTGAATCGACATTGAACTTATCATCTTCGTCGGTAGTTCGTATTTGAATCACCGATGAACTCCCCAGAATAATTCTTTGACCTGAAGATTATCATGAGCCTAATTTTGGCGAATTTGTTGATGCGTTGACCGGCGTTGACCTTCGTTACGGTGCGAATTTAAAATTTCTAGAATTTTTAAGTTATATTATAATTTTAATTTATATAGAAAAATATATTAATATAAATATATTACTGATAATTTTCAATCATTTATAGAAAAAATATTAAGTGATACGTTGATAATTTATTATGATATAAGATTTTAAGTATGTTGATATGTGTGACTTGCTAAGACTATATAAGTTTTATTCTTTTTGTAATTTACTAATTAAATAATTTAAAATTATATTATTTTATATATATAATTAATAAAATAAGATAAATATAAGTTCAAATTATATCATACCTAATTACATTCTATGGTTGAAAATTATTAGAGCTTTTCCTATATTTTGATTATCTTTGTTTTATTTATTTCACATGAAAAATTAGCTTCACTATCATGATTTTCAGGCAGAGATATGTTTTCTAACCTCAACTAGGCGAAGGGTGGGGTTGCCGTAGTTTGAAGGGGGTGAGTCAGAAAGTCTTTTAAAATATATATTCAGATATGATTGATTGAAATACAACAAAATATAGGTTATTTACAATAAGACCATGCTTAGCACGGGCTAAAAGACTAGTTTAATTAATTAGAAAATGATCATAATGAAATCGTACTAAAGATATTTCTATTAATTAGGATAATTATTTTAAATATAAGGAGTTCTTTTGGATTTTTGTGCAAATTTAATAAAATCAAGGATTTTCTCTAGATTTTATAAAATCTAGCATTTTTTTGCAAAATTTTAATATTTTGAAGTCTTGTGGGTTTCGGTACTAAATATACAATTTCTAAAGTTTTTTGACTATTTCCACTAATTTTGTAGGTTGATTTTTTTTGTAAAATCTTCAAATTATATTTTTAGATATTTCTACGAGTATAAATTTTATAAATTTTATAAATTTTGAGATGTCTTTTGGTTGGCCTTCTTGTTTTGATGATGTTTAACAAATAATTTACGACTAATGTTGTTTGTCTAGTGTTTGTGGTTTTCTATTTATTGTATACAAACAACATGTTGGAGGATGGATGAAATCAAGCATTCACGATCATATCCAATGGAAGTTGGCGGAATATTAGAGTGAAGCTATGCAAATCCAAGTTAAAGATCCAAGTTCAAGCTTCATCCGTAAAGTGTACCAAGTCAAGCTTATTGAAGATCAAGATTGCTTGAGTAACATTTAGTTTAGGTGTTATATTATGTGTGTTGGTACTTTAAGCTCAATCATATATACACACGCATTATATTGGTTTTTATGTATATATATAGTTATATATATATACACATTCTAGTTTTGGTTTCTATGTATATATAGTTTTTTATACATATATGTTTTTGGTTTCTGTGTATATATATAGTTATATATATACATACATGTTTTTTGGGTTTTCATGTTTATAAATATTTTCATGTTTATTATCATGTCTATAATCATTTTCCAAAGTTTCATAATTTTTGGAATTTGTTTGATATTTTTAAATAAGGTTTCAAAATCAGAAAACTGCTTTAAAACCTATTTTTTTTCTTATATCAGTTTGCGGTCGACCGCCACAGTCGACCTCCTTGAGTCTAGAGACTTAGTCACCTTGAGTCTAGAGACTTAGTATATTTTTCAGTGGCTCACGGTCGACCGGATGAAGTTCAGAGAGTTTTGCGGTCGACCGCCACGGTCGACCGGCTATTGTCCTGAGCCCATATTTTGTTTCTGAGCTGCTAGCGGTCGACCGCGCGTTTTCCACGGTCGGCCGCCAAAGTTACCGTTGGCTTCCAATGGTTATTTCCAGTAGCTGTTTTTGTGGGGTCTTTTGGTCATTTTCTTGGGGTTTTTGCTGAAGTTTTGAGTGGGTATAAATACCCCCTTGTTCTCATCTTTCATCTAGATAAAAGAAATATTTTAAACATGTTTAACAAGGATTTTAAAGTTTGTTTAGTGTGTTTTAAAAGAGTTTGTTTATGAAGAAGTTTCTTACAAGTGGAGGAGATCATCTACATTGTTTGAGCTTCATTTTAATCCATCTCTCCATCTTGTTTTTCAGAGAAGAATTTCTAAACTCAATACTAGTTTTGTATTAATTATTTGTTGTTTATCATTTTCATCAATCTAGGGATTTACATTGAGTTTATAATTGATTTTCTCATTGCTTACACACACAACCATTGAGCTTATTGTATTTGCATACATTGTATATTTTAGTTGTGGGGAGTTGTATCAATTGAGAGTGAGCTTAATTGAGTTCTCGTCCATTGTAGAGAACAATCATTTGTTGTATTGTGCTTATTGTGAGATTTACTTTGTGTTATACTAGTACATCGAGAGGAGTGTGTGGTGAGAGACGGGGTTGCTTCCAAGAGGAGTGGGGTTGGTAGTAAAGCCTAGAGAGAGGTGGTAATTCCGAGCATTTGAGGAAGGACACGGGCTAGAGACCAACACTTAGAGGGTGTGGAGTGTAGTTACATTGTGAGATTGTGAATATTGATCGGTGAGCGTTGAAAACCGATATTGTGAGGTATAAATATTATTCAGGTGAGCGTAGAAAACCCGGTTGTGATAGTGGAGATCTCCTCGAGATGAGGAGCGGAGACGTAGGTCGTGGGGATCGAACTCTATGATCATATCTTTTGTTTGTGATTGCATTGGCGTACTAATTCTTGTATTCATATCTTATATCGCCGTTTTGTATTACTCTTCATATTGCCCTATCACATTTATTGGTTATTTATTTCACCATTGTATTAGTTTATATATCCTTGCGTATAATTCACTATATATCTCTTTGCTAGGATATATCCCTTTGTTCATATTGCTTATTCTTGTTCATAACATATTGTATATCTATCTTGCAAGAATAGTTTGTTGAATTAGTTTTATTTGGCAAAAAATCATATTAGATTAGTATAAGACCCTAATCACCCCCTTTAGGGTCTAACAATTGGTATCAGAGCTTGGTGTTCTTTGATTTAAGGTCTAATCGCCTTGAGTTAAAGATCCAAGTTATCATTTTGTGCTAATCTAGTTTTGATTACATTTGTCTTGCTTGCATATATACATTATGGACATGCACGGTGCATCTAGTTTAGGTTATGTCATCAATATTGCTCCTAGATTAGATAATTTTTCTTATACCGAATGGTGTGTTAGATTTAAACTTTTTGTTCAATCTAGACACTTCGATTTATGGGAAATTATAGATGATGCTTATATTGTGCCCACTTTGGAAAAATCTAAGTGGAATAAAAATGATCATCGTATGTTTACAATGTACAAGATTTTATTAGAATATTTGCTAAATGCTTTTGATTCATCTATGTGTAATAAGTTTGTTCATTTTGATAGTGCTTACACCTTATGGAAATTTATTGAAGCACATCAAGGGGACTTGGAGGTGATCTAACAAGCTTTGGAGGATCCTGCTTTAAGTTCATATAGAGCATCATGCACACGGACACTAGGTGATAGCCCTAGTGAGGTTTGCGAGTTCAAATCAATTAATTATTTATCTAGTGATGAACTTGCTTGTACAAGTAAAAAATTATTACATGCCTATAATAAATTGCATAAAGATTTTATTGACTTACAAAGCAAGCATGTTAATTTAGAATCTGATCATGAGTTGCTAGGTTCCAAATTTGATGTCATTGCAAAAGAAAATACCTTGCTTAAAGAAAACAATGATATGTTAAATTTGGAAAATAAAAAATTGACCTCATCCATTTCTAGCTTAACTCATGAAAGAGATAATGCCAAATTAGAAGTAAAAAACATAAAAAATGATACTGCTTCTTTTATAAATAACTATTTATGTTCTACTTCTAATAAAAATGCATATGTGCCTGATAATCACATTTTTTTACAATTTTATACCATCATTATCTATTTTATATGAATAAATATACCATTAATAATTGTTGTTAGATTAGTTTGCACATAATTAAATGAAAATATAAATAAATATTATTAAATGTAAAAACCCCTCAAAAATCTCTCTTCTCTATTTTGTAGCATTTTTGAAGCCAAAGCCCATCAAGAAAAATAAATACACCAAGAAAAGCAATGGAATGGACTTGGATGCAAAGAGTTGGAATGGAATGGACTTGGATGCAAATAGTTGGAATGAATGGGCTTTTATGCAAAGATTTGAAACCATAGGAGACCGGACTTGGACTTCATTGCTGCAAACAGTGGACCGGTCTTTGCTCTTCTAATTTGTTTTGAAAATCAAATGCCCATGGACTTATTTCTTTGCTGCAGAGACTTGATTTTGTTTTCAATTGGATTTACAACTTGGGCCGGACTTCCAACACTGCTTGCTGCAGAAAAATTGAACCGGACTTTGGGCTTTTAAATTGATTTGTTGCAGATTTTGAATGGAGAAAATCATATGAATTGATGGGTAGGACTTAGCTTTTAAATTTGAAAATCAAATGACACATAATGGGCCAAAGACTTAGCTGCAGATGGGCTTGATTTAATTTTGAAATTCAAAAATTAGTGGACCCGACTTCAAAGATGATGGCTGCAGATGAATGAAAACCGGATTTTTGATTTTCTTGTGTAAATCAAATAAATCATGTACATTGAGCTAGAGAAGAATTCAAAGGTGGAGATTGTTGCTTGGGGCTCAAGACAAATCCAATGGCTCAGATTCATTGAAGATTACTATAAATAGGGGTAGAGAGTGAGGGGTTAGAGGAGTGAAAATTTTGTAAACTCCTTTTGAAGAGGAGGGCTACTCTTAATTGAGAAGGCCTTCCAAAAATTGTAACTTTAGTTGCAATTAATAAAAATAATTTTTTCCTCTTTAAATTTGTTCTTTCTCCTCTTGTTGAATGATGAGGATGGAGATGAAGAGCAATTTAAAGGTTTGCATTTCTTTTCTCTTTTATTTCTTTTTAGTAATTTCTTTATTATTGCTTATTAGTTAGATTTAAATTCATGCTTGTAGTGTAGATTTACTTTCTTGTCTTTTTTATTTTCTTTTTGCACTTTAATTTGTAGAGTAGATTTATTTTTCTTGCATTTAATTTCTGCAATTTATTTTGTAGTTTAGATTTTTATTTTCTTTATAATTAGATTTATTTCTTGTTCATAGTTTAGCTTTTTCTTTTCTTTTTAATTTTGTAATTAGTCTTCTTTTTCTTGTTTTTATTTCTTAAGATGTGAATTTAATTCTTGTAGGAATCTTAGAATTGTATAAAGCTAGTCTAATTTCTTTTATATTGTATGATTATTCTCTTGTACTTAAAATGTTCATGTTAGGATAATCAACTAGAGAACTAATCGGTAGAAGAAGAATTTGATAATCTATGCTTATCTTAAATGGTTTGATAGGTTATGCTTATGAATTCTAGGATTATTATCATGTTGTTGTTCTTATCATGAATAGTAATTTTAACTTAGATGATAATTTGATAGGTTACACTTTCCTTAAATGGTTTGATAATCTATGCTTAATAAATCTAAGTTGAAATATGATAAAAAGAGAATAGTTTATATTTTGTAATTGAAATTGGTTAGTGGATTATATTCTAGATTTCTTACCTCTTTTGAATCCTTCATCTTAACTTTCTTAAATTTTCTTTTCATTTTTGGTTTTATTTCTTGATTTTATTAATTCATATTTCTTGCCTTGTGATTTCATTTATTCTTTAATTCTTCCTTCTCTCCTCTAAAATTCAATTTATTACCTCTTGCATATAAATCAAAACAACCACTCATACAATCACACTTATTCTTTATTCCTAATTGTCACGCACAAAATATAAGAACCAAGTTTAATAATCTCTTAAAATCACCTTCTTCGTGGGATCGATATCTTTTTATACTATAACTTGATAAATTGTGCACTTGCAATTTTGGTACATAATTATGCCGCATCAAGTTTTTGGCGCCGTTGCCGGGGAAGGTGCTAAAATAGGATTTTATTAACTTGATTCTTTAACTTGTGTATTTTTCTTGTGAAGGAACCGCTTGGAGCTTGAAAATCTTGGATTGAAGATCAAGAATTTGGAGCATTGCTTTCGGGTAAGTCTTCTTTCTAGTTTTCAATTCCACCCTCTTTAGCTAGCTTCACAATTAGAGACAATTAGGATTT
The DNA here is from genome assembly GCF_001876935.1 of Asparagus officinalis. Classification (NCBI taxonomy): domain Eukaryota; kingdom Viridiplantae; phylum Streptophyta; class Magnoliopsida; order Asparagales; family Asparagaceae; genus Asparagus; species Asparagus officinalis. The sequence continues at coordinate 42,265,523 of NC_033798.1, read as the reverse complement.
AAAAAAAAAGATTTTATTTTTGTTGACCATAATAAAATTCATCTTCTCACATTTGATTATTATTGACCATAATTAAAAAAAAGATTTTCTTTTTATCATCCTTTTTAGTCGCTTTTAATTTCTAGGGTTGCATTTCATATAGTGTAGGAATTCACCAAAGTGATTGTAGCACTTGATTTGGCACACACTTAAAACATTCTTAAGGGCAAAACCCCAATCAAGATAAGGTAAGGGATTTCATCACCCTTTCCTTAGCCCACAAATCACTAATTCCTCACTTCACAAACCCAAGCCTTCTAAAACTCATTAGACGTTGGCCCCTAAGGATTCGAGCTCAATAAGGAACAAGAAATCCTTAAGTGAACGGTTTAAGTTTTCTCAGAATAGTTGGTGTCTAAGGCAAGGTTTAGGGGTTGCGTAAAGCGCTCCGCAAGGAAAGAGGTACTTAATTGATCTTTGATCACCCTCTAGTACTATCCTTACCTGGCTAACTACCTGGGTAAAACTTTGATCTTTTCACTGTAGGAATTTTTGGTTAGGAGCTGGTCTAGTGGAGTTAGGCTAAACCCTAGAGTTAGAGTTGATTGAAAAGTGATTGCCTTGATTTGTTTTAGTTAGGATTTTTCTTTTTCTTTATCTTCTCATTATTAAAAAAAACTAATTTTCTTTCTTCTTTCCTTTATTAAAATAAAAAAAACTAAATTTCTTTCTTTCCTTAAAAGAAAAAAAAACTAATTTTCTTTCTTTCCTTAAAAAAAACTAATTTTCTTTCTTTCTTTAAAAAAAAAATTTGTTTTGGTGTATGCAATTTTGGGTTCGGGATAATTTTCATCGCTTAATCCGTGTTGAACCAATCCAAGAAATGGCAAATCAACCAGTTCTTCAGGATATGTGTTACCCCACCAGAAATGCAATTCCATCTTGCATAAGACTCCCCGAAGTAAATGGAGCAAATTTCGAGCTTAGACCGCATTTCATTAACATGCTTCCCAAATTCCTAGGTAATGAAACAGAAGATGCATATATATTTATCTCGGAATTTGAGGAAGTATGTATTATGATAAAAATGAGAGAATTAACCGAAGATGCGATTAAGCTTAGATTTATTCCATTTGCTCTAAAGGACAAAGCTAAAAAATGGCTGTACAGCTTACCGATAAATTCTATCTCAACTTGGGAGGAATTTGTCACCGTTTTTCTCAAGAAATTTTTCCCTATTCACAAAACGGTAAAGCTTAGGAACAGCATTCAGAATTTCAAAATTGTCCCGGGAGAGCCATTCTGGAAATACTTTGACCGATTTAAAGATCTTTTAATCCAATGTCCTCATCATGGTCTAGAAAAATGGCGATTGTGCCAAGTCATATATGAAGGATTGGACTATTCTTCAAAAACATCTTTAGAATCGATGTGTCAGGGAGATTTTATGAGAAAAAACGCCGATGAAGCTTGGGAATTCCTAGAGAGTCTATCCGAGAAAACAATGCAGTGGGAAAACTGTGATGACAGGGTTTCATCTGTTTCCCAATCTAAGTCTAGTGGTCTTTCCCTGGAGTCAAACATTGCATCTGAAGCGAAGATGGCGACGATTCTGCGGAGGTTAGAAGCCTTAGAAGTTAAGGAACGAGCTCCGGCTCAAATCAATCATATTTCTGCCCCGGGATGTCATAACTGTCAGTCTCCTACCCACGTTTCAGAGGAATGTCCTCTTCTAGGAAACAACCATGCTTTAGAACAGATGAACGCTGCATTCCAGCGCCCTAGAAATGATCCATTTTCTCCAACCTACAATCCAGGTTGGAGAAATCATCCCAATTTTGCTTGGAACCAAGGAAATTCTCATGGAAACCAAAACTTTATTCCCGCGTCAAACCAACAATTCCCTAGGGGAAACACTGTCCCATTCAACGCACCGAACAATTTTTCTAACCCACCTTTTCCAAACCAACATCCTCATCCTCACCAGCCTACAAATCCTTCAAATTCTGATCATGACAAACGTTTGAGTGTCTTAGAAAAGGGTTTAGAAGCTATGATCAAAGCTTCTACACAAACTACCAACATGTTGACCCAATCATCCACCACTCTAAATTCATTCATGCAAACCACCGGCCAAGTGCTCAACTCGAACACACAAGCCATAGCCCGGTTAGAAACCCAACTTGGGCAACTAGCCGCTGCCGTGAGTGAGAGAGAAAAAGGAAAATTTCCAAGTCAACCTGTTGCAAACCCTAAAGACACTGGATCCAGTTCCAACAACCCAGCTCAACTGAATGCAATTCACACTCTGAGATCAGGAAAACAAATAGACAATCAGGTTAGAATGCCACCGGATCAAACCCCTTCTCCCATTCAAAACACTCCTTCCGATGACCAAAATGCTGAACTTGAGATTGAGCCTGATCTAGATAGGTATAGGCCCGTTGCCCCCTTTCCAGATAGACTCAAACCTAGGAAAAACTCCCCGCAGGTTGAGAAAATCCTAGAAACGTTTAAACATGTCAAGATCAACATTCCTCTCCTAGATGCAATCGAACAAATCCCTTCTTATGCAAAGTTCTTGAAGGACTTATGCACTAAGAAAAGAACCACCAATGTCCCCAAGAAAGTCTTCTTAGCTGCCAACCTCAGTGAAATTTTTTCGAAACCCATGCCATTGAAATACAAGGACCCTGGTTGTCCCACAATTCCATGCGTCATAGGTAACACTCACATTGATAAGGCACTTCTAGACTTGGGAGCCAGCGTCAACCTCCTTCCGTATTCGGTCTATCAACAGCTAGGTGTAGGAGAACTTAAACCGACAAGATGCACTCTACAGTTAGCTGATAGATCTGTAAAAATTCCCAAAGGAGAGGTAGAGGATGTTCTGATCAAAGTTGGAGAGTTCATTTTCCCTGTTGATTTTATTGTCTTGGAAACGCAGCCCGTTTCCAATCTCAAAAGTCAAATCCCCGTCATTCTAGGAAGACCGTTCTTAGCCACCTCAAATGCTTTGATAAACTGTAGAACCGGTCAGATGAAACTATCTTTTGGGAATATGACTGTTGACCTCAATATCTTCAACTTAGGGAGACAGCCTAGTGATCCATCTGATGAACCCATGGAAGTGAATTTCATTCAAGGAATATCCAGTGAACAACAAGAGGGAGAGTGTGAGTCTGATTCAAATGCATCTGATTTAATGATTGAGGAGCTTTCTGATGACGAACTTGAGATAGAACCGCTGGTCAATCATGTTTTTGCTGTTGGCTGGCAACGAGAACCTTTAGAGATAGAACCCCGAGTCCAGCTTCGCCCATCTGTGGAGGAACCCCCTAAGTTAGAGCTCAAACCTCTACCCGAAAATCTAGAGTATGCCTACTTAGGGGAGAACGAGTCTTTACCAGTTATCATTTCTTCTGAGTTGACTACCGGTCAAAAGGAAGCTCTCTTAGCTGTTTTAAGAGAGAATAGGGAAGCCATTGGATGGACCATGGCTGATATCAAAGGGATTAGTCCAACCATTGTTCAACACCGAATCCATTTGATAGATGATGCCAAACCTACTAGAGATGCTCAACGTAGGTTAAACCCAGTGATGAAAGAAGCCGTTAGGAAAGACATTCTGAAATGTCTCGATCATGGGATCATTTATCCCATTTCTGATAGTTCATGGGTGAGTCCAGTCCAAGTTGTTCCAAAGAAATCTGGGATCACCGTGATCCAAAATGAGGCTAATGAGCTGATTCCCACTCGAATCCAAACTGGATGGCGAGTCTGTATTGACTACAGAAAACTCAACTTAGCCACTCGGAAAGATCACTTCCCTCTTCCTTTCATTGACCAAATGTTAGAGCGTTTAGCAGGACACGAGTTCTACTGTTTCCTGGATGGATATTCAGGTTACAATCAAATCCCTATCGCTCCAGAAGATCAGGAGAAAACCACCTTCACTTGCCCGTATGGAACATTCGCATACCGACGCATGCCTTTTGGCCTGTGCAATGCACCGGCCACATTCCAACGTTGCATGATCAGTATTTTTTCCGACATGGTAGAGCGATTTCTCGAAATTTTCATGGATGACTTTTCCATTTTTGGTGACACATTTTCCCAATGTTTGCATCATCTTAAACTGGTCCTAGAACGGTGTAGGGAGAAAAATCTGACTCTCAATTGGGAGAAATGTCATTTCATGGTCAAACAAGGCATTGTCTTAGGACATGTAGTTTCCAATAGGGGAATCGAAGTGGACAAAGCTAAGGTAGATCTCATTTCCAATCTCCCTCCTCCCAAAACAGTCAAAGATGTCAGATCGTTTCTTGGTCATGCTGGTTTTTACCGACGTTTTATCAAGGATAGATGTCAGATCGTTTCTTGGTCATGCTGGTTTTTACCGACGTTTCATCAAGGATTTCAGCAAAATTGCTAGACCCTTGACCAATCTTTTAGCCAAGGATACATCATTTGTCTTCTCTCCCGACTGCCTCAAAGCTTTTGAATATCTGAAAAAGGAGCTAACCACAGCTCCTATCATTCATGCACCGGACTAGACCTTACCATTCGAACTGATGTGTGATGCATCTGATTCTGCGATTGGAGCTGTTTTAGGACAACGGTTTGATGGAAAACCGCATGTGATCTACTACGCCAGTAGGACTCTGAATGATGCCCAGCAAAACTACTCTGTCACAGAGAAAGAGTTTTTAGCTGTAGTCTTTGCCTTAGAAAAATTCAGGTCCTACCTCATCGGTTCCTTAACCAAAGTTTTCACTGATCATGCCGCACTAAAGTATCTTTTGACCAAAAAGGATGCTAAAGCACGGCTCATTAGATGGATTCTCCTTCTTCAAGAGTTTGACATTCAAATTCTTGACAGAAGGGGAACAGAGAACCCCATAGCAGATCACCTCTCTCGACTCCCAAATGCACCAACATCAACCGTTCCAATCAATGAACATTTTCCAGATGAAAAACTCCTAGAAATCCAATCTGTTCCCTAGTTCGCTGACATTGTAAACTACATAGTCATGAACCAGATCCCTTCTCATTGGTCCAAACAGGATAGATCCCGTTTTCTCTCCCAAGTAAAATACTTTTATTGGGATGATCCATATCTGTTCAAATACTATCCTGATCAGATCTTTAGAAGGTGTGTTCCCACGGAAGAAACTAGGAGTGTTCTATCATTTTATCATGAGCAAGCCTGTGCGGGCCACTTTGGTCCCAGAAAAACAGCTGAAAAAGTTCTCCAATCTGGGCTGTATTGGCCCACTCTCTTTAAGGATTCATTCGAGTTTTGCAAAACCTGTAACCGCTGTCAGCTTTTAGGGAAGGTCACTAGAAGAAATATGATGCCCTTACAACCCATCTTATCCGTTGAACTTTTTGATCTGTGGGGCATCGATTTCATGGGACCATTTCCAAATTCTTTTGGAAATGTGTACATTCTAGTAGCCGTTGAATACATGTCAAAATGGGTTGAGGCGGTAGCTTGCAAAACTAATGACAACAAGGTTGTTGTCAAGTTTTTAAAAGAGAACATTTTTGCCCGATTTGGAGTACCTCGAGCGATAATCAGTGATAACGGTACACATTTCTGTAACCGTTCTTTCGAGGCTTTAATGAGGAAATATTCAATCACACACAAATTGTCAACTCCTTATCACCCCCAAACCAGTGGACAAGTAGAGGTCACAAACAGGCAGATCAAACAAATCTTAGAAAAAACAGTTAACCATAACAGAAAAGATTGGTCTGTAAAATTGTGTGATGCTCTGTGGGCGTATAGAACAGCTTTTAAGGCCAATTTGGGGATGTCACCATACAGATTAGTGTTTGGGAAAGCTTGTCACCTACCAGTAGAATTAGAACATCGAGCAATGTGGGCAATAAAACAGTTGAATTTTGACTCAGACTCAGCAGGTAAGAACAGATTGCTCCAAATAAATGAGTTGGAAGAAATTCGGAATGATGCATACATAAACTTTCTCACCAGGACAGAAAGTTTCTCACCAGGACAGAAAGTTTTATTGTACAATTCAAAATTGCATCTTTTTCCGGGAAAATTAAGATCCAGATGGACAGGTCCATTTTTTGTCAAACAAGTTTTCTCACATGGAGCTGTCGAGATAGAAAATCCTAAAAATGGTAACATTTTTAAAAAAATGGTCAACGTCTGAAACCATTTTTAGAATTTTCTACGCTCGGAGAGGAAGAGGTGTTGGTTCTTCATGAACCTCATTATCTGTAAAAAAAAAACTAATTTTTCTTTTGTTTCTTAAAAAAAAAGTTCTTTTGTTTCTTATTAAAAAAAACAAAAATTTGAATAAGTAGCATAGGATAATAATAAATAAAATAATAATTAATTACAATTTTTCCTCTTATTTGATTTCTTCATCCTCATACTAACAGTAATTGCAGATCCTTATCATCATTGTCAACCGAACAACTGTAAGTTTTTCAATTTTATCTGCTTTACTTTTTGCTTAGCGAATTTGCATTGAGGACAATGCAAAATTTAGGTGCGGGGGTAAGAAATACATATTTTCCTCTTTATTTTACCTTTTTAGTTTTTTTTTTCTTTCTTTTTGTTAAAAAAAACTATAAAAATATTGTCACTTGCCAAATTAATAGAGTTAAGTAATAATTGATCAAATTGGTAGATTTTAAATTTTCTAATTCATAGTTAGTGACATATTCAAGTTCACCTTTTATGATAACTCCAAATAAAATTCTTAAGAAATGATTTTTCAACTAGTATACTTTACTTAAGTCTTACCTTAGATTTTTAAGTAAAAACAATGAAATTTTTGCATGCTTAACTTAGAGTTGAAAATAATTTTTTCAAGTTATCTTGATTTACACATTTTTTTTAAAAGACTATATATACTTACACATATATATATATTAAAAAAAAAACTAACCTTATAAAAGAAGAGTGCGAAAAATGGGCACCACCAAAAAAAAATAAATAAATAAAAACTCTTAAATTCAAGGTGATTCTATCTTATAAAGCCTAAGCTGACCGAGTAATTAAGCCCAAGGAGTATTTCCATACTTAATGACCTAAGCCCATTTGGGTTGGGATTCATTGGCCCAAAACTCTTTAAATGGTCACTTAGAAAGCCCGTTAAAATAGAAAACAATCACCAAGAATTAGAGAGTAAAAAAAATATATATATAACACTAATCATCATTTTTATATATATATTGTTGTTTTGTATATATAGTCTTGAAAAAAAACAATTTTTGATCAAGAGACTTGAAAGTTATTTAAAACAAAGAGTTGGCATGTTCTTTTCAAAACTTTTTAATTAAATTTCTAAGATTTGACTTGGTTTTGTATTCCTATAATGAAAAAGATTTTCTAGGGGATTTACAATTGAGTTATATATAAAAACGTTTTCTTGATTATTAACTAGCTTCAATTAGAATGTTTAAATATATCAAGGAAAATCTGTTATTTACTGACTTCTTTAATTTGGCAAGTTGACCGAATTTTGTGGGTATATTCACTACAAACCCTCACGAGACTACAACTCGTCCACTAGGATGCAAAGAGTTGGAATGGAATGGACTTGGATGCAAATAGTTGGAATGAATGGGCTTTTATGAAAAGATTTGAAACCATAGGAGACCGGACTTGGACTTCATTGCTGCAAACAGTGGACCGGTCTTTGCTCTTCTAATTTGTTTTGAAAATCAAATGCCCATGGACTTATTTCTTTGCTGCAGAGACTTGATTTTGTTTTCAATTGGATTTACAACTTGGGCCAGACTTCCAACACTGCTTGCTGCAGAAAAATTGAACCGGACTTTGGGCTTTTAAATTGATTTGCTGCAGATTTTGAATGGAGAAAATCAAATGAATTGATGGGCTGGACTTAGCTTTTAAATTTGAAAATCAAATGACACATAATGGGCCAAAGACTTAGCTACAGATGGGCTTGATTTAATTTTGAAATTCAAAAATCAGTGGACCCGACTTCAAAGATGATGGCTGCAGATGAATGAAAACCGGATTTTTGATTTTCTTGTGTAAATCAAATAAATCATGTACATTGAGCTAGAGAAGAATTCAAAGGTAGAGATTGTTGCTTGGGGCTCAAGACAAATCTAATGGCTCATATTCATTGAAGATTACTATAAATAGGGGTAGAGAGTGAGGGGTTAGAGGAGTGAAAATTTTGTAAACTTCTTTTGAAGAGGAGGGCTACTCTTAATTGAGAAGGCCTTCCAAAAATTGTAACTTTAGTTGCAATTAATAAAAATAAATTTTTCCTCTTTAAATTTGTTCTTTCTCCTCTTGTTGAATGATGAGGATGGAGATGAAGAGCAATTTGAAGGTTTGCATTTCTTTTCTTTTTTATTTCTTTTTAGTAATTTCTTTATTATTGCTTATTAGTTAGATTTAAATTCATGCTTGTAGTGTAGATTTACATTCTTGTCATTTTTATTTTCTTTTTGCACTTTAATTTGTAGAGTAGATTTATTTTTCTTGCATTTAATTTCTGCAATTTATTTTGTAGTTTAGATTTTTATTTTCTTTGTAATTAGATTTATTTCTTGTTCATAGTTTAGATTTTTCTTTTCTTTTTAATTTTGTAATTAGTCTTCTTTTTCTTGTTTTTATTTCTTAAGATGTGAATTTAATTCTTGTAGGAATCTTAGAATTGTATGAAACTAGTCTAATTTCCTTTATATTGTATGAATTATTCTCTTGTACTTAAAATGTTCATGTTTAGGATAATCAACTAGAGAACTAATCGGTAGAAGAAGAATTTGATAATCTATGCTTATCTTAAATGGTTTGATAGGTTATGCTTATGAATTCTAGGATTATTATCATGTTGTTGTTCTTATCATGAATAGTAATTTTAACTTAGATGATAATTTGATAGGTTACACTTTCCTTAAATGGTTTGATAATCTATGCTTAATAAATCTAAGTTGAAATATGATAAAAAGAGAATAGTTTATATTTTGTAATTGAAATTGGTTAGTGGATTATATTCTAGATTTCTTACCTCTTTTGAATCCTTCATCTTAACTTTCTTAAATTTTCTTTTCATTTTTGGTTTTATTTCTTGATTTTATTAATTCATATTTCTTGCCTTGTGATTTCATTTATTTTTTGATTCTTTCTTCTCTAAAATTCAATTTATTATCTCTTGCACATAAATCAAAACAATCACTCAACAAAATCACACTTATTCTTTATTCCTAATTGTCATGCACAAAACATAAGAATCATTTCTAATAATCTCTTAAAATCACCTTCCTCGTGGGATCGATATTTTTTATACTATAACTTGATAAATTGTGCACTTGCAATTTTGGTACATAATTATGCCGCATCAGTGCCTAATAATGAAGATTTGAATCTTGTGAGTAAACATATTTTATCTTTAGATTCAACTTTAAAAACATGCATTAATAATCATAAGAAGCTTATGAATATGTGTGCCAAGTCTAGTGCAAACAAGTCATCATCCACTCATTATGCACACATATATAGCAAAGTTTACAAGTACTCTATTTGCGGCCGTAAAGGCCATTTAGCTAAATTTTGCTATGATGCACACAAACGTAAATATGTCAATGCTCCTTGTGCATCTCATCAAGTTTCTTCATCACATGTACACACACATGCACCCATTATTCATCATAAGCATGCTCATGTGTATAGATGCGATCATTATGGTTGATTTGGTCATTTGGCTAAATATTGTTTTGATTTGAAAGGAAAATCACGTTTTCCAAATGTTTCTAGTAGACCACATGTGTTTGAATGTGATATTTATGGTAGATTTGGCCATTTGGCAAATTTTTGTTATGACTTAAAAAAATATTCAAACTTGTCAAATTTCACAAATAGACCATCTTTGTTTAATGATGTTTCTCATTTGCAAAACAATTTAAAAGAAAAATCTTTGTTTGCAAATGGTTTCCGTGCATGAGCTAATGGTCCACAACAACAAATAAATCTCTTTCATTGCACATATTGCAATTAGAAGGGTCATTTGAGTGAATATTGCTTTGACCATGTTAGTGCACCACATATGCCCAAGAGGGTTCATAACCCTAGGGCTTTGAGCTTTATTAATAGGGGTCATGTCCCTAAACAATCCGGCACCAAGAATGCTTGGGTGCCAAAATGATTTTTAAACCAAGAATTTTCGTGTTTTTATTTTTCTTTTTCTTGGTTTTGTAAAATGTGCTTTGAAAACTTTTAATATGAAAACAATTTTTCTTTGATCAATTCCTTTGTTTTCATGATTATTAGTTTCGCTTTTGATGAGATGTTTGTGTTTATATAATCCCCCGGATTTATTGGGTGTTTATTCCCAAATCTGGTTTACCGGGTACTAAAAGTCCTTATATGGGTTGGAACAAGCTTAAGAGCTTGATATATTGTTACCTCTCTTGTATTTTGTCAAAAAATTTGTTTTGATTTGTTGCTTTGAATTCATTATATTTTACTTATATGATGATATTTATGTGTTTGTGATTATGGATCATCTATTTGTGCCTTATAATGCATTCTATATGTGGTTTGATCAAGTTCTATAAAGAAAGTTTTCTTTATTGATCAAACATTGTTCTTGGACTTAAATCTTGATTTATGATTTCAATTGGTTGATTTGTTTTTATTTGAAAACTTTTTACATGATTCTCATGTTCCTCTTTTGATTTCATAAATCTATTTTTATACACTATGTTTTTATAATTGTGTAATGAGACACTTCTTTCTAAATGATATATCTACATGTGTTCTCATTGTCCTCTTCTATGTGAGTAATATTTAGCATATTTTCATCTATGTTTGCTCACATGTTTTGCCTTGGTCTTTATTTCATATACTCCATATAACATTTTGATAGGGGGAGCAATCCCTATATATCTTTTTTTTTGTTATACTCACCCATGCTTATTTGTAGGAGGAGCTTTCGCTCTCTTTATTCTTTTATTTTTCCTTTTTGATGTTGTCAAAGGGGGAGAAATATTATGAGTATAGCCTTTCTTATTTATATGTATGATATATTCAAATTTATATATTCATTTCTTTCATGCATATATATCTCTTTTGTAAATTGTTTGTTATCATCAAAAAGGGGGAGATTGTTGGCCTTCTTGTTTTGATGATGTTTAACAAATAATTTACGACTAATGTTGTTTGTCTAGTGCTTGTGGTTTTTTATTTATTATAGACAAACAACATGTTAGAGGATGGATGGAATCAAGCATTCACGATCATATCCAATGAAGGTTGGGGGAATAGTGGAGTAAAACTATGCAAATCCAAGTTAAAGATCTAAGTTTAAGCTTTATCCGCAAAGTGTACCAAGTCAAGCTTATTGAAGGTCAAGATTACTTGGGTAACATTTAGTTTAGGTGTTATATTATGTGTGTTGGTACTTTAAGCTCAATCATATATACACACGCATTATATTAGTTTTTATGTATATNATCAAGCTTGGGTAATTTAGTTTAGGTTTTATATTATGTGTGTTAGTACCTTAAGCTCAATCATATATTATATACATATATGTTTTTGGTTTCTATGTATATATATAGTTATATATATACATACATGTTTTTTTGGGTTTTCATGTTTATAAATATGAAATTACATATTTCATATTTATTATTGTGTTTTGGTTTAGCTACATAGATATGAAACAACAAACAAATTTATTCACATGTTCATTTGTTTCATATTCTATTGTGTTTAAGAATATATTGCATAGAATATGCAATTTTATGAAAATATTATTTTCTTAGTTTATGGACTTAATAACAATCATATACATCTTTTATTAAGTCTATATAATCATTTTGTAAAGTTTCAAAACATGGTTTTGTCAAAATATCAAAATTCATGTGTTTATATTTTCATGTTTTGGACTTATTTGCAAAATGATGATATTTTACAATTGGGAGGTCCTTTTTGAAAACCAGTTTCTATAGCATGTTTATTTTCTTGTCTATAATCATTTCCCAAAGTTTCATAATTTTTAGAATTTATTTGTCATTTTTAAACAGGGTTTCAAAATCAGAAAACTACTTCAAAACCTGTTTTTCTCTTGTATTAGTTTGTGGTCGACTGCCACGGTCAACCGCCTTGAGTCCAGAGACTCAGTATATTTTTCAGTGGCTCGCGGTCGACTGGATGAAGTTTAGAGAGTTTTGCGGTCGACCGTCACGGGCGACCGGCTGTTGTCCTGAGCCCAGATTTTGTTTCTGATCTGCCTACGGTCGAGTGCGAGTTTTCAACGGTTGGCCGCCGAAGTTACCGTTGGCTTCCAATGGTGTGACGCCCCTGGTTTTAACAAGGTTATAGTCCAAGGTGAAACTAAGAATATCAAACCTGCCAAGCACCAAACACCATGCTACGACATGTTTTAACATCACATTTACTACCTATCTAGTGGAAACAACAACAGGTGAAGATACAAAACATGCAAGAGAGAATATACAGAAGGAATACTAAACAACAAATACTCTAAAGAAAATCATCACCACTGATATAAATACATAAATCTCTAAAAAGAAAACATCTGAGCTGAATACAAGTGTCTCGACATAGGAAATCAAATGAAATGACATTAAAGCACATCACATTTACAAAACTAGAATAATAACTCAAATATTCATAAATACATCTACTGTGGAGCTCTGACATAAGCTACTAATAATAACTATAAATAACAACTAGAGCAACTCCATCAAGCTACAGCTATCCGTGCACCTGGCTTGTTACCTGAAAGAGGGGAAACAAAGAGCGTCAAGTGCTAGCGTGTTACATCTCAACCAACCCCAGGGGAAGGGCTAGAAGGATAAGAAAATGGAGGTTTGATGTTTAGAAATTTACAATACGAGCATAAGTATGTCTCCCTTAGCTCAAATTGTAAATAGCTAAATAACAAATCCATAAGCTACAACGTGGAGCAATTACTCCATCTCCAATCATACTATCAATGACCTGTCATATGTCAAATACATAAATCTGTAATAGCTTAAAGTCCAACACGAGGATTGTAGTAGATTATAGTCCAACACTAGGACTTCAATAGCTTATAGTCCAACACGAGGACTTCAATAGTTTAAAGTCCGACACAACGACTTTAATAGTTTATTGTCCAACACGAGAACTTCAATAGTTTATAGTCCGACACAAGGACTTCAATAGCTTATAGTCCAACATGAGGACTTCAATAGTTTATAGTCCGACACAAGGACTTCAATAGCTTACAGTCTAACACGAGGACTGTAACATGTGAATAATGTCAAAACCAACATATATATTGTTCACTCTCATACCCCGGTGAATAAATCTAAGACTCATGTTCATAGTTAACTCATGTACACAAATCTCAGTGTATAACAATCCTATGTAACCTAGGTATCTCGCGAGCCACACAAACCTATGCACAACCTGCCAATGCAGAAAAATCCCTAGCGGTCGACCGTCATGCCAACCGCGGTCGACCGCACAGATAGAAGAAAGTCTCTGCTTGTCTGTGCTCCCAACAGTCGACCGTCACGCCTATCACGGTCGACCACGACCAAAGAAGAAGCCTACTACTTCTTGTGCATGCTAGCGGTCAACCTCCGCATCCACCGCAGTCGACTGCGTAGAAGCAGAAACCTTTTTCAGGTTTCTGTTCTACATGGGTTTAATCTCAAACTTTGTGTGTGACGTGCTTATACACTAACAACCCTAAATACGTGATTTAGCATATCAAAAATATGTGAAGAACAGTCTAATCACTATAGACAAATCAAAACATATTTAAACACACATAAACATGTCGAAACTTTCAAAAACAAATATTTTTCTTTGAAAACTCTTATTTTAAAATATGTTCAGATCTAGATCTGCATTAAAAAATTCGTGTGTGATCTTATTAACTAAAAACTTATTCTATTTGTAATATACAATAATAAGATTTATCTTTATACATAAAATAGCATGTTAGGCTCATAAATCACATAAAAACATTATTAAAACCATTTAAAAACAGGGGTATAGGATTGGGCGAGATGAAACTAGCCTGAGGGGTGATGAACAACTCCAAACAACACTGTAAGAAGTCCTCCTTCGTTGAAAGCCGCTGGATCTCGCTCAAACTCCCAAAATCCGCCAAGAATCGCCAAAGAAAGGGGTTAGGGTTTTCAAGATGGGAGGAGGAGGCTGCTAGGGTTTGGGCTGATGCAGAAGAGGGTCTCCCGGATATAATAATATATATATATAAACCCAAAAACCCGACCCAAAATCCAATACAACCCGAACTGGGAAAAACTATCTGGCCGATGCACGGTCGATTGCCACGGTTGTCCGGACAAGAAAAATCATGTTTGTGCATGTTTGTTTGTTTGTGTGCTGGCCTTACACTTGTTCTCTCTCACATAAATAAACTTGTTTGATCCCCGAACACTTGCTATCACATTCATCTATGATATAAGCATATATTTCACAATCAAAACTCATTCATTGTATTTTACTGGGTTTTACACTCTTCCCCCCTTAAAAGAATTTCATCCTCAAAATTCCGAAATCGTATCTTAAAAATTAATAATACAAGAAAAGAACGTCGGGAGTAATTAAATTCCTACATACACATCTCATAGCATTAATTTCCAGATATGAACATAGTAATTGTAAAACCCCGATAATTTTTGAATGATATATTAATTTGATATTAATTATGATATATTGATATTTAGTATGATAAATATCATTTAATGGTATATGAGTATAATACCATGTGTTTTGAGTATGAACGAGTTTATACATGAGAGAGAAAACAGTCAAAACATGCACAATGGCCAAAATATTTTTCCTAGTTTTCCTAAGAACCCTAACAGCCACCAAACCTCCTAAACCCTAGTTTGATTTCTTGGAGAAGATTGGAGGCTTTCGAGCGGGATTTTTCTTGGTTTTTGGCTTTTGGACCGGAGATCTCTTTCAACCTTGCTTTTAAAATGTTTTTTGACAATCTCAGGCAAGTATCATCTCTACTAATCCCCCTCCCAGTTTTTAAAACGTTTTTAAAGAGATTTAAACATGTTTTGTAGAGCCTAAACGACTAGATTATGAATAAAAGACAACTCTTTTGTATTATATGTATAAGGATTTGGTCTTTTCATGCTAAAAAGGTTGAAAACGAATTTTACAAATATAATTAAGATCTGAAGATGATTTTAAAATGTGGTTAATCTAAAGAAAGAAGTTTGATTCATCGTTTTAAGCTTTTATGCATGTTTTAGGGTTTTGAACATAAATCTAATGCATAAAATCATGGTTATATATGTTGATTTTGATTCCAGATATTTATATCTGCTGTAATATGTTAGTATGCAAGATTCATGAAGTTTTTACCATGTTTGAATCACAAAAACACGACGTGAACACGACACATGACAATCTGGAGAAAACTAGAAATCTGGCTCACGGTCGACAGCCACGATCGACCACATGTAGGACAGAGACTTGAGTAGCCACTGGAGCCCGTCGCGGGCGACCGCCGCGGGCGCCCGCCACGATCGACCACCAGTCTGATGTTGGCATGTGCATTGTTTTGGTTTGATTTCGGGTTGTCGAGTGCTTCTCTCGACCTTGCGATGATTAACTACAATGTTAAGACTTGTTAAACACCTGGGATGATGGTGAACTTCAGATGTGGATACGCACACCGAGATATGTGCACTTATGTTTAGTTTGTGTTGAATTAACACACTTTTGTCACAAGTTAAATTTGATACACATGACTAGTATTTGATCTTTTAGGTATCCGGAAATAGGGAGATGAAACTTATTTACCGCAGAACGATTGAGTAAGAGTATTATAATAGTATCGTTATTATATGTATCCGGAATAGGGAGTTAATAAATCCTATTGCCGTAAAGTGATTGAGTAAAAGCATTACAAGAGTATCGCTATAGCACAAGATGATGCACACATAGATATTTGATCAGTTGTAAGTTTTACTTTCGTGATAGATTACTTGTAAGTAGGGTATTTCCTTTGAGATTTTGGCACACCCGTTATAGACGGCAGTTATATTCGTTTTAGTTTAGTTGACATCCTCTTATATTAGAGCATGCTACTCGGATGTAATTCGAGATGAGGATTTATTCTTTAGGTTGGAGATTTGAGTATGTTTCCTTAACTATTTGTTTTTATTCATAGAGAGCTATATGAATGATTTGATACATGTAAGTACTAACTCTATTTTCTTATATACTCCTACCCCTTCCCCTGGGGAGAGGTAGTGATGATCTCACTAGCGCTTTGACGCTCATTGTTTCCCCTCTTTTAGGCAGCGAGTCTGGCGCACATAGAGTCGTAGGTTGATGGGACTTCTTAGTTGTCCATTTAGCTACTTATTATACTTTGTAGTTATTGCAGAACTCCATATGTAGTTGATTATTTTCAAACTCTAGATTGGTATTTTAGTTTATAGTTGAGAGCTTTTGTGAGACTTTGCTTATTTGACTTATTGTATTTGAGATCCAGTTTATACTCAGAGATATTTCTATTCTATTTCAGTTGGGCTCATTATTGATATTTCTTATGCTTCTTCTGTGTATATCCAATGTTGCGTATTTCTATTTTTGCCTGTCTGTACCTTCACCTATTATTTGTTTTTACTAGAGAGATAGTGATTGTGATGGTGAAACATATCGTAGCATGGTGGTTGGTGCTTGGCAGGTTTGACAATCCAGGTTTCATCTGGTACTGCAGCCTTGTGTGAACCCTGGGGCGTCACAGTTGGTATCAGAGCTCTAGTTCCAATATCCTTAGGATCATCCCTGTATCATATTATGGAGTTAGGATAGAGTTTCCTAGGGACCATGTATACAGTCCGCTAGGAATCCTTAGTATGAGTGAGGACGTACTACATATGTACGCGAAAAATCTAAATTTTTTTATGAACTATTTGGTTTGATTAATAAAGCATGCTATGAGGAATATGTGATACGATTTACTTATTGGTATATGTTATATGCTTCATGCTTGAGATCCTATTTACTGCGTAATAAGCTTTATTTTGGAATTATAGATGTCGGGAAGAGGTCATGGACGCCGAGTTACTCGTGCTCATGGAGTTGAGCAGGATGATAGGGAGCCCGAGCCACAACAGGCTCCGTAATACTTAGTGGATCTCATAGCACCCTTGGCAACTCGTTTGACGGCTAATGAGGAGTAGCTAGCAGATCAGGTTCGACAGGAGACTTCCGTTCATGAGGAGACACCCGTTTAGGAGTCATCCATTCAGGAGGAGATACCAGAGAGGACACCAGTAGTTGCACCACTACCCCTAGTAGATGACGACATTGTTGATCAGGAGGCTTGGTTTCATTTGGTATAGAGGTATCAGAAGTTGAAAGCAGCCGAGTTCCACGGTTTGACGGATTCTATTGCTGCACACAAATGGAAGGAAGATGTGAGTAATATCTTGGATATGCTAAATGTTAATTCTGTATAGAATCAGAGGCTAGCGGTTTTCAGCCTCAAAGGCGATGCAGGAGGATGGTATAGACTCCGTTTCACCCCAGAGCAGAGGATGTCAGTTTCGTGGGAGACTTTTATATATCTTTTTAATGAGCAGTATGTTTCGGCTGCAATGAAAGCCGGAAAGGAGTTAGAGCTGGGTCGGTTAGAGCAGGGGGATACGTCTGCCATGGACTTTGAGAGTAAGTTCATGTTATTATTTAGATTCACCGGCATGTGGCACACAGAGGAGCGATAGGATCAGATGTTCCTGATAGGACTGTAAAACCCTGATAATTTTTGAATGATATATTAATATGAGATTAATTATGATATATGGATATTTAGTATGATAAATATTATTTAATGGTATATGAGTATAATACCATGTGTTTTGAGTATGAACGAGTTCATACATGAGAGAGAAAAGAGTCGAAACATGCACAATGGCCAAACTCATGAAAAACTAGAAATGCCTAGTCCGGTCGACCGCCACGGTCGACTGCGGCCGGTCGACCATCACGGAAATTTTCTCCTGTTTTGAGTTGGTTTCGAATTTCTAAACCCATATTCGTTTTCCCTGATATATATATGAGTTTTTCACGTTTTTCTCAGTTTTCCTAAGAACCCTAACAGCCACCAAACCCCCCAAACCCTAGTCTGATTTCTTGAAGAAGATTGGAGGCTTTCGAGCGGGATTTTTCTCGGTTTTTGGCTTTTGGAGTGGAGATCTCTTTCAAACTTGCTTCTAAAACGTTTTTTGACAATCTCAGGCGAGTATCATCTCTGCTAATCCCCCTCTCAGTTTTCAAAATATTTTTAAAGAGATTTAAACATGTTTTATAGAGCATAAATGACTAGATTATGAATAAAAGATAACTCGTTTGTATTATATGTATAAAGATTAGGTCTTTTCATGCTAAAAAGGTTGAGAACGAATTTTATGATGAAGACAGACAACGAGTGTTGGATGCTTCGGATATCAAGCTTCAGGATGATTTGACTACGATTGAGATCCCAGTTTGTATAATTTCTAGAGAGGATAAGAAGCTTAGAAATAAAGTGATTCCTTTGGTGAAAGTCCAATGGAACCGGAGAGGATCTGAGGAGATTTCTTGGGAGCACAAGGAGGATATGCGTCGTGACTACCCACACCTGTTTGATTAGGTAAATTGTTTAGATTTTGTTTTCTTATGATTTATGATGATTTTGAGATAGTTATATTCATCTTTAACACTAGAATTGGGGTATTGTCACCTAGTCCTTAATCATTTGAAAAATATATGGTATATACATGACGGTTTCCTTGTTTGGATTATTTTGTTCGATGTACTAATTTTAGTTAGTTAAGGATTAAGGTGTGAATATTTGCATTCTAGGTTGTTAACTTTAAATATCATTGTGCTAATACTATGAGATATGTGCAGAAGGGTTTCTTAATATGAATTACACCTTCTTAATGAGTTTTCCCAGTTTTCAAGCTTTGTGATGTGACTGTGGAATTTAGAGGATGAAATCCTCTTAAGGGGGGTAAATGTAAAATCCCGATAATTTTTGAATGATATATTAATTTGAGATTAATTATGATATATTGATATTTAGTATGATAAATATCATTTAAAGGTATATGGGTATAATACCATGTGTTTTGAGTATGAACGAGTTCTATCATGAGAGAGAAAAGAGTCGAAACATGCACAATGGCTAAACTCATGAAAAACTGGAAATACCTAGTCCGGTTGACCGCCACGGATGACCGCAGCTGGTCGACCGCGAAACCTACAGAGAGCTGTTTCCCCTGTTTTGAGTTGGTTTCATATTTCTAAACCCATATTTATTTTCCTTGATATATATATATATATATATTTTGGCTTTTGGAGTGGAGATCTCTTTCAACCTTGCTTCTAAAATGTTTTTTAACAATCTCAGGCGAGTTTCATCTCTGCTAATCCCCCTCTCAGTTTTCAAAATGTTTTTAAAGAGATTTAAACATGTTTTGTAGAGCCTAAACGACTAGATTATGAATAAAAGACAACTCTTTTGTATTATATGTATAAAGATTTGGTCTTTTCATGCTAAAAAGGTTGAGAACGAATTTTACAAATGTAATTAAGATCTGAAGATGATTTTAAAACGTGGTTAATCTAAAGAAAGAAGTTTGATTCATCGTTTTGAGCTTTTATGCATGTTTTATGGTTTTGAACATAAATCTAATGCATAAAATCATGGTTATATATGTTGATTTTGATTCTAGATATTTATATCTGCTGTAACATATTAGTATGCAAGATTTATGAAGTTTTTACCATGTTTGAATCACAAAAACACGATGTGAACACGACACATGACAATCTGGAGAAAATTGGAAATCTGGCTCACGGTCGAACGCCACGGTCGACCGCGTGCAGGACAAAGACTTGGGTAGCCTCTGGAGCCCATCGCGGCCGTCACGGTCGACCGCCAGTCTGATGTTGGCTTGTGCATTGTTTTGGTTTGATTTCGGGTTATCGAGCGCTTCTCTCAACCATGTGATGATTAACTACAATGTTAAGACTTGTTAAACACCTGGGATGATGGTGAACTTCATATGTGGACACACACACCGAGATATGTGCACTTATGCTTAGTTTTTATTGAATTAACACATTTTTATCACAAGTTAAATTTGATACACATGACTAGTATTTGATCTTTCAGGTATTCGGAAATAGGGAGATGAAACCTATTTGCCGTAGAACGATTGGGTAAGAGTATTACAATAGTATCGTTATTACATGTATCCGGAATAGGGAGTTAATAAATCCTATTGCCGCAGAGCGATTGAGTAAGAGCATTAAAAGAGTATCGCTATAGCATAAGATGATGCACACATAGATATTTGATCAGTTGTAAGTTTTACTTCAATGATAGATTACCTGCGAGTAGTGTATTTCCTTTGAGATTTTAGCACACCCGTTATAGACAGTAGTTATATTCGTTTTAGTTTGGTTGACATCCTCTTATTTTAGAGCAGGCTACTCAGATGTAATTCGAAATGAGGTATTTATTCTTTAGGTTGGAGATTTGAGTATGTTTCTTTGACTATTTGTTTTTCGTTCATAAAAAGCTATATGAATGATTTGATATATGTAAGTACTGATTCTATTTTCTTATATACTCCTACCCCTTCCCCTGGGGAGAGGTAGTGATGATCTCGCTAGTACTTTGACGCTTGTTGTTTCCCCTCTTTTAGGCAGCGAGTCTGGCGCACGGAGAGTCGCAGGTTGATGGGACTTCTTAGTTGTCCATTTAGCTACTTATTATACTTTGTAGTTATTGCAGAACTCTACATATAGTTGATTATTTTCAGACTCTAGATTGGTATTTTAGTTTAGAGTTGAGAGCTTTTATGAGACTTTGTTTATTTGACTCATTGTATTTGAGATCTAGTTTATACTCAGAGATATTTCTATTTCATTTCAGTTGGGCTCATTATTGATATTTCTTATGCTTCTTCTATGTATATCCAGTGTTACCTATTTCTATTTTTGCCTGTATGTACCTTCACCTATTATTTATTTCCACTAGAGAGATAGTGATTGTGATGGTGAAACATGTCGTAGCATGGTGGTTGGTGCTTGGCAGGTTTGACAATCCGGGTTTTATCTGGGACTGCAGCCTTGTGTGAACCCTCGGGCATCACAGTAATATCTAAAGTTAACAACCTATAATGAAAATATTCACGCCTTAATCCCTAACTAAATGGAATTAGTACATCGGGTGAAAAATGCAAACAAGGAACCCCTCATATATATACCATGTATTCTAAATGATTAATGATTAAGTGAAAATAGCTCCATCCTAGTGTTAAAGATAAATATGACTAACCAAAATCATCATAAACCATAAGAAAATATAATCCAAACAATTTACTTGCTTAAACAGGTGTGGGTAGTCGCGATGCATATCCTCCTCGCACTCCTAAGAAATCTTCTCAGATCCTCTCCGGTTCTATTGGACTTTCACCAAAGGAATCACCTTATTTCTAAGTTTCTTGTCTTCTCTAGAAAGTATACAAACTGGGATCTCAATCGTAGTCAAATCATCCTGAAGCTCAATCTATGGAGCATCCAATACTCGCTATCTCTCCTCATCATGTAACTTCTTCTTGAACATAGAAATGTGAAATACGTCGTGCACACCAGACATCGATGCTGGAAGGTCTAATTTATATGAAACAGCCCCAATACACTCCACAATCTAAAAAGGGCCAATATATCTCGGGGCAAGCTTTCCCCGTCTACCAAATCGCTGCACACCCTTCATCGGCAATACCTTTAGCATGACATAATCTCCTACCTGAAACTCTAAAGGTCACCGTCTATGATCTGCATAGCTCTTCTGCCGACTCTGAGTAGCTAGAATACGCTCCCTAATCAATGCTACCTTTTTGGTAGTCTTCCTCATAAGCTCTGGTCCAAGCAACAAGCTATCCTCTGGCTCTGCCCAACATATAGGGGATCTACAGGACCTCCCGTACAAAGCCTCATACGGAGCCATAACAATCGTTTCTTGATAACTATTGTTATAAACAAACTCTATCAATGGAATATGATCCTCCTAGCTACCTTGAAAGTCAACGATACAAGCCCGCACCATGTCCTCTAATACCTGATTCACTCTCTCTGTCTGACCATCTGTCTGAGGGTGAAATACACTGCTGTGCAATAATCTGCTGCCAAATGAATCCTGGAAACTCCTCCAAAAGTACGAGGTGAAAACTGATCCTCGATCTGATACAATCGTATCTGGAACTCTGTGAAGTCGAACTATCTCCTGGATAAATAACCTCACATATGTCTCAGCGGTATAAGTGGTCTTCACTGGAATAAAATGTGTCAACTTCGTCAACTGATCTACTATCACCCAAACTGAGTCGTTCCCCTTCTTCGACTTTGGCAACCCTACAATGAAATCCATAAAAATGTCTGCCCACTTCCACTCTGGGATAGGTAAAGGCTGAAGTGTTCCTGCCGGTCTAGTAGGGTTCCTGAAGGTCTCTGGTTTTCTGCCTTCACTTGCTGGCAGGTAAAATACTTAGCCACATATTTTGTAATCTCCCTACGCATACCACTCCACCAAAAGTGTCTCCTCAGGTCCTTGTACATTTTAGTGGTTACTGGATGCACTGTATATCAGGTACGATGTGCTTCATCAATCAACTCCCTCTTCAGCTCTATACTAGTTGGCATAACCAATCAACCCTTCATCCAAAGGCCTCCATCTGCTCCAATGGTCCAATCATCCTCAGGCTCTTTGGAAATATCTTCCTTCCGGATTTGAATCCAAGAGTCCTCTAACTGAGCTCTAACTACTTTGTCCCTCCAAGATGGCTGCACTAATATAGCTCCCAAGTATGCGCTGGTCTTGCCAATCTCTAGCCTAAAATCGAACTAGCTAAGAGTGAGAAGATCTCGATACAACAAGCACCTCAAAGTCGCAACCTGATGTCGACGCTTTCTACTCAAAGCATCTACTACGACATTCACATTCCCCGGATGATACTGAATCGCGAACTCGTAGTCCTTAATGAACTCAATCCATCACCACTGTCTCTATTTAAGTTCCTTTTGGGAGAAAAGGTACTTCAGACTCTGGTGGTCTGTGAATAGCTCGAACTGAACTCCATACAAATAGTGTCTCCACGCCTTCAGCGCGAATACTACCGCTGCTAACTCCAAATCATGAGTGGGGTAGTTCTGCTCATACATCCTCAACTGATGTGAGATATATGCTACTACCCTCTGAGTCTGCATTAGAACACCTCCCAAACCTGCTAACGATGCATCCATGTATACAACAAATGTCCTGTCACTACCGGAATAGTAAGAACTGGTGCCGTAGTCAACCTAGCCTTCAAGGTATCAATAGCATTCTGGCACTCCGTGCTCCAAGTGAACTGTACACCCTTCTTCGTAAGGTGTGTAAGTAGCATCGTAATCTTCAAAAAATCCTAAATGAACTTCCTATAATAGCCGACCAACCCTAAAAAGCTACGAGTCTCGGTAGTCGTCTTTGGCGGTTCCCAATCAATCACTGCTAAAACCTTAGCGAGGTCCACCACTATGCCCTCTCTACTGATATTATGGCCAAGGAACCTGACCTCAGAAATCCAAAACTCACATTTGCTGAACTTAGCATATAGCTGATGCTCCCTTAAAGTCTGCAAAGCCAAACGTAGATGTTGCTCGTGCTCGGACTCCGACCTCGAGTAGATAAGAATATCATCGATAAATACAAACACGAATTGGTCCAAGTATGTACGGAAGACCCGGTTCATCAAATCCATAAATATCGTAGGTGCATTAGCCAACCCAAATGGCATGACCAAAAACTCGAAGGACCCATATCGAGTCAGAAAGGCGGTCTTGGGAATATCCATCTCCCGAACCCGCAGCTGATGATAACCAGAAAGAAAATCAATCTTCGAAAAATACTACACTCCCTACAGCTGATCGAACAAGTCATCAATCCGAGGAAAAGGATATCTATTCCGAATAGTGACTTTGTTCAACTAACGGTAGTCGATACATAATCGCATACTACTATCCTTCTTCTTCACAAAGAGGACCAGCGCTCCCCACGAGAATGGCTCCGACGAATAAAGCCCTGAGCTAACAACTCGTCCAACTGGGTCTGTAGCTCCTTCATCTCAGCAGGTGCTATGCGATAGGGTGCTCGGGATATCGGGGCTGTGCCTAGCTGTAACTCGATACAAAACTCAACTTCTCTCACAGGAGGTAACCCAGGTATGTCCTGGAAAACATCCTGATAATCTGAGACAACTCTAAACTCGCATATATCAATACTCTGATCCCGAAGCATTACCTCCTCAATGTACGCCAGTAATGACTCTGCAAACTGGCTCCCCTGAGAGGTGGCTACAACTAACTCAGACTCATCAGATGCTCGCAAATTGACTGTTTTTGCAAAACAGTTGATACTGATGTGGTAGGAAGATAGCCAATCCATACCAAGAATGACATCAAACTCTGACATGCTCAATACTATCATATCAACAACGAATTCAGACTCATCTAAACTGATAACACACCTCCTACAAATGCTCTCTAAGAGCAACATCTCACCTAGAGGGGTGGAAACTGACAAAGGAATGTCTAGAGGCTGAGCTATGAGCTGAAGTCTAATTATAAAAGCATAAGATATGAAAGAATGTGAAGCTCCTAAATCGAAAAGAATACGGGCTGGAAAGAAGTTCACGAGGAACGTACCCTCCACTACGGCCCTGCTCGCACTATGATCACGAGGGACTACCACATAGACTCTACCGGTGGCTGGAGGCTGCTCTGCTACTGGAGGTGGAGCATATGGAGCTACCCATCCATGATGGACCTCCTGAACTGCACGAACCTATCCCTCAATCTGCAGAACTACTAGCGATACCTCTAGTCTCATCTGCTGGCCATGACATCGTCCCTGAAATCGATTCTGCTGCTGATTTTGCCCTCTCTCTTGCTGGGCTCCTGCTGGTGTACTGCAACACTCTGATGCTTTGTGGCCAAGCTTGTGACACTTAAAACAAGTACTCTGGAACTTGCGCTACTGAGGCGCTCTCTGATTCTGCTGGGGTCCTCTCCTACAAGGGCCTTGTTGCTGCTGCTGCTGGGGTCCTAAAAAATGTCTCTTATTCTTATAATTGCTATTATGCTGGTCTTGATTTTATAATTAACTACAGGCATTTCTCCCCGCTTTAATCGAACTAGCTCTAACTGCTTGTCGAAGAAGTGAACAAAATTTTCCTAAATAAGTGATATTATTTAATCCGGCGAAAATCTGAAGTCGTTGCTATCTTCGCTACTATCAACCGGTGATGTCCTCTGCACTGAATACATCTAACCTCTGCTTTGGTATTGAGTAGACGTTAAGAAATTTTCACATATTCCTTTTTATATATAAACTGCACATGAATCCAGTGTGCCCTGCACTATGGTGTTCTCAATGTCCTATATCTTTCTTATTCTTACAGAACCAAGCCTCCTGCTCTGCGGCTCTATCAATAGTTGGTTGTGGTGATGATGAAATCATTGGTATTGATTCTTCAATAGGTATGACTGGTACAACGGGTGGTGGATCTCTATAAGGTGATATTGTTGGCGAAAACAGATAGCCTCTCATTTCTCGAGTGTTCCAAAATCTTAATGCGACACAAGCTCTGCTTGCCCAGCTCTCCGAGTATGAGTTTACCTCGACCACGTCTTCTCCCCGATATGCATAACATATCATATCACAATATATATATACATAACATATAACAATATATATCCAGGCAGTTACTTTTCGATCAAAGTATACTAGTCTCACAAAAAAAATATTCGTAATTTTTGAATATGCGTATATAACGTCCTCACTCATTCTAGAATTTTCTAGCGGATTCTATACATGAATCCTAAGAAAATATACTCTAACTCCACGACTTGACACAAGATGATCCTAAGGATACTGGAACTAGAGCTCTGATACTAACTGTGATGCCCCTGGTTTTAACAAGGCTATAGTCCAAGGTGAAACCAAGAATGTCAAGCCTGCCAAGCACCAAACATCATGCTACGATATGTTTTACCATCATAGTTACTACCTATCTAGTGGAAATAACAACAGGTGAAGGTACAAAACAGGTAAGAGAATATACAGAAGGAATACTAAACAACAGATACTCTGAAGAAAATCATTGCCACTGATATAAATACATAAATCCCTAAAAAGAAAATATCTGAGATGAATACAAGTGTCTCGACATAGGAAATCAAATAAAATAACATTAAGGTACATCGGCTTTACAAAACTAGAATAATAACTCAAATATTCATAAATACATGTATTGTGGAGCTCTGACATAAGCTACTAACAATAACTATAAATAACAACTAGAGCAACTCCATCAAGCTACAACTATCCGTGCACCTGGCTCGTTACCTGAAAGAGGGGAAACAAAGAGCGTCAAGCGCTAGCCTGTAACATCTCAACCAACCCCACGGGGAAGGGCTAGAAGGATAAGAAAATAGCTGATAATACATATAGATAGTCAATCATTGATTGTAAAATAAAATGGAGGTTTGACGGTTAGAAATTTATAACACGAGCATAGGTACGTCTCCTTTAGCTCAAATTGTAAATAGCTAAATTCCAAATCCAAAAGCTATAACGTGGAGCAATAACTCCATCTCCAATCATACTATCAATGACCTGTCATATGTCAAATACATAAATTTGCAATAGCTTAAAATCCAACATGAGGACTGTAGTAGATTATAGCCCAACACGAGGACTTCAATAGCTTATAGTCCAACACGAGGACTTCAATAGTTTATAGTCCGACACAATGAGTTCAATAGCTTATAGTCCAACATGAGGACTTCAACAGTTTATAGTCCGACACAAGGACTTCAATAGCTTATAGTCCAACACGAGGACTTTAATAGTTTATAGTCCGACACAAGGATTTCAATAGTTTATATTCCAACACGAGGATTGTAACATGTGAATAATGTCAAAACCAACATATATACTATTCACTCTCATACCCCGGTGAATAAATCTAAGGCTCATGTCCGTAGTCAACTCATGTACACAAATATGTGATTTAGCATATCAAAAATATGTGAAGAACAGTCTAATCACTATAGACAAATCAAAACATATTTAAACACACATAAACATGTCGAAACCTTTGAAAACAAATATTTTTCTTTCAAAACTCTTATTTTAAAATTTGTTTAGATCTAGATCCTCATTAAGAAATTCGTGGGTGATTTTATTAACTAAAAACTTGTTTTATTTATAATATACAATAATAAGATCTATCTTTATACATAAAATAGCATGTTAGGCTCACAAATAACATGAAAACATCATTAAAACCATTTAAAAACAGTGGTGTAGGATTGGGCGAGATGAAACTCGCCGGAGGGGTGATGAACAACTCCAAACAACGCTGTAAGAAGTCCTCCTTTGCTGAAAGCCGCTGGATCTCGCTCAAACTCCCAAAATCCGCCAAGAATTGCCAAAGAAAGGGGTTAGGGTTTTCAAGAGGGGAGGAGGAGGCTGCTAGGGTTTGGGCTGATGAAGAAGAGGGTCTCCCGGACCTGACCAAAAACCCAATACAACCCGAACTGGGAAAAACTGTCTGGCCGATGCGCGGTTGACTGCCACGATCGACCGGACAGGAAAAATCATGTTTGTGCATGTTTGTTTGTGTGCTGACCTTACACTTGTTCTCTCTTACATAAATAAACTTGTTTGATCTCCAAACACTTGCTATCACATTCATCTATGATATAAGCATATATTTCATAATAAAAACTCATTCATTGTATTTTACGAGGTTTTACAAACGGCTATTTCCAACAGCTATTTTTGTGGGGTTTTTGGGTCATTTGTTTGGGGTTTTTGCTAAAGTTTTGAGTGGGTATAAATACCCCCTTGCTCTCATATTTCATCTATATAAAAGAAATATTTTAAACAAGTTTAACAAGGGTTTTAAAGTTTGTTTAGTGAGTTTTAAAAGAGTTTGTTTGTGAAGAAGTTTCTTACAAGTGGAGGAGATCATCTACACTGTTTGAGCTTCATTTTAATCCATCTCTCCATCTTATTTTTTAGAAAGAATTTCTAAACTCAATACTAGCTTTGTATTAATTATTTGTTGTTTATCATTTTCATCGAACTAGGGTTTTACATTGAGTTTATAATTAATTTTCTCATTGCTTACACACACAACCATTGAGCTTATTGTATTTGCATACATTGTATAATTGGGTTGTGGGGAGTTGTATCAATTGAGAGTGAGCTTAATTGAGTTCTCGTCCATTGTAGAGAATAATCATTTGTTGTATTGTGCTTATTGTGAGATTCACTTTGTATTACACTAGTACACCGAGAGGAGTATGTGGTGAGAAACGGGGTCGCTTCCAAGAGGAGTGGGGTCGGTAGTAAAGCCTAGAGAAAGGTGATAATTCCGAGCACTTGAGAAATGACACGGTCTAGAGACCAACACTTAGAGGGTGTGGAGTGTAGTTACATTGTGAGATTGTGAACGTTGATCGGTGAGTGTTGAAAACTGATATTGTATGGTGTAAACGTTATTCGGGTGAGCGTAGAAAACCCGGTTGTGTTAGTGGAGATCTCCTCGAGGTAAGGAGCGGAGACGTAGGTCGTGGGGACCGAACTTCATGATCATATCTTTTGTTTGTGATTGCATTGGCGTACTAATTCTTGTATTCATATCTTATATCGCCTTTGTGTATTACTCTTCATATTGCCCTATCATATTTGTAGATTATTTATTTCACCCTTGTATTAGTTTATATATCCTTGCATATAATTCATCATATATTTCTTTGCTAGGATATATCTCTTTGCTCATATTGCTTATTCTTGCTCATAACACATTGTATATCTATCTTGAAAGAATACTTTATTGAATTAGTTTTACTTAGCTTAAAATCGGATTAGATTAGCATACGACCCTAATCATCCCCCCTAGGGTCTAACACTTTTAACATGCTTAAATCAAATCTGAGCTTATGTATGTACTAATTAGGATAAGATAGGATAATTGAAGGCTCATCCTATTAATTAAAACTAATTATGATAAGATATGATGAAATTACCCTAGATAGGGGTGAATATGATAATGTGCTAATCTAATCCGATTTTAATACTAATTTAAAACTTATTAATTATAAACTCTTGCAAGTATGATATTCAATGAGATATAAGCAACTATATGGAATTAAACAAGGGCGATATAAACATGAACTACTAAACAAATGAGGTAGTGCGCAATGAGACAATCAAACAAACAATATGATCACGGAGTTCGGTCCTTCTGACCTATGTCTCCGTTCCCCACTCCGTGGGAGAATCCACTATCACAACGGGTTTTTGACGTTCACCCAAAATGTTTACACCTCATAATCTCGGTTTTCTAGATCATCGAAAACTCTCACAATCACTCACAATGTAATCACACGCTACAACATCAAACAAACAATATGATCACGGAGTTCGGTCCTTCTGACCTACGTCTCCGTTCCCCACTCCGTGGGAGAATCCACTATCACAACGGGTTTTTGACGTTCACCCAAAATGTTTACACCTCATAATCTCGGTTTTCTAGCTCATCGAAAACTCTCACAATCACTCACAATGTAATCACACGCTACAACATCAAGTGTTGGTCTCTCACTCGTCGCCTCCCTTAAGTGCCTGGATTTACAACCTCTCTCTAGACTTTACTTCTGATGCTACTCCTCTTGGTATCGACCACGTCTCTCACCACACACTCCTCTCAGTGTATTTGTCTAGTACAAAGTGACCTCACAATTTAAGCACAAGAAAAATGTTTGTTCTTTATAATATATGAGAACTCAATGTAAGCTCACTCTCAATGATATACTCACCACAACCCAAATTATACTTAAAGTAAAATACTAAAAGCTCAATGGTTGTGTGTGTAAAGAATGAGAAATAACAAAATCAAACTCAACTTGATCTAGCAAATATAAATATAATAAATTGAGTATGAGCAAGCTAGATAATTGAGTTGAGAAAACTTTTCTAAAATCACAAGAAGATGTAGATGAGGGGATGAGGCTGGATTCGTCAAATAGAAAATGCAAGCATCTTCTTTGTGAAAACTTCTTCACACAAAAAAAAAAACTTGAAACACTTGAAGACTCTTAAACAAACTTGCTCAAAAACTTGATTAAAACTTGTCTTGGATAATCTTAGAAGTTTAGAGGGTATGGAGTATATATAGGGACCCCAAGAAACCAACAAAAAACATAAAACTATAAAATCTGAAAAACTAGTTGTTATTCCAACGGTCATCAGTTCGGTCGACCGGATGACACAGGTCGGTTGACCGAAGGGTGTCCATCGGTCGACCGAAACAAAGTTATTGGTCGACTGAGGAATCCCTGAGAAACAAAACTAGAAAAATTGATTATGGTCGGTCGACCAGCAGAACCTTTTCGATCGATCAAAAACTAATAGTCGGTCAACCGGAAGGAATTGTTCAGTCGACCAAAAACTGATATATGCAATTTTCAGAACATTGAATTGCAAGTGCTTTTAAAAATAGCAAATAAATTCCAAAAAATATAAAACTTTGGGAAATATTTATAAACATGAAAATGAACATGTTACAAATAGAATTTTTTAAATTACACTTCCTAATTG
This sequence comes from Asparagus officinalis, assembly GCF_001876935.1. Taxonomy (NCBI): domain Eukaryota; kingdom Viridiplantae; phylum Streptophyta; class Magnoliopsida; order Asparagales; family Asparagaceae; genus Asparagus; species Asparagus officinalis. Next base: position 42,234,798 of record NC_033798.1, on the reverse strand, counting down.
TGAAAATTCATCATTTTGTAAAATCGGTCAAAATATGAAATCTCAAAAACACATGATTTTGACAAAATGATTTCAACCAAGTTTCAAACTTCTTTTAAATGGATTAATAGACTTTATAAAAGATATAAACCAATATTGTCGAGTCTATAATGCTCAAACACAATATTTTCCAAAATAAAGATGATAAATATGAAACATGTACATATGTATATAAATATAGCTATTTGTTTCATATTTATTTAAACTTGAAAGGTATAAACCGAAAACGTGTATGTGTGTAATATTGTTTTAGATTTAAGCATTAACACACAAAGTATAAACACCTAAAACACTATAACACTATACCAAGCAATGAATCTTCAATGAGCTTGTCTTGGTTTGTGGATGAAGCTTGATCTTAAATCTTTGACTTAAATTGTGCATAGCTTCACTCCGATATTCCACCAACCTCCTTTAAATGTGATCGTGAAGGCTCAATCCAACCAACCTCCAACATCGATGTTTGTCTAGAATATCTAATGAGCAAACACAAATACTAGACAAATGATGTTAGGGATTGTTTATAAATCATCATCAAGAAAAAGGTACTAACATATGATAATATAATAAATTCTAAAAGGATTAAGAGTATTTTTGTCCATAGGAAATTTTTCTCAAGCTCCCATTTTTGAAAAGAGCATGATGTTATATATAGACTTGGTTGGTGGGTGGGTGGGAGTTTATAAATTTTCTTCTTTATTTTCCCAGATTGTTTCATATTTTAATTAATGCATCACACATGGTCAAATACTTTGATTTTTAATTTTAGGTTTATGTCTTTATTATAACTCGTTTGTTAAAAAATTTATTGTAACTATGTAATATATTGTATTGAATAAGATCAATTTTTTAAACCTGTACATAATGATGTTAAGAAAGATTCTTTTTGTAGCAGACAATATTTCATAGGCAAAATATATGATACAATCAATTTAAGAACAGTATAAACAATATATGAAGATATTAATAATTACTAATACATAAAACTAATATCATTTTGAATATGGTAAAACAATTCTAAAGGAAGTTATACATGATTAAAAGAATAAAACTTACTCAATCTTCACCTGAGGTGAGTTTCTACACTTTTAAAGTAGACCAAACATGCATAAAATTGTTATTGCATGAGAAATATTGGTGTTGAGGGGTCAAATTAAACTTTAGGATTCAAGGAAAGTATTAAACTGCTAGCATCTGAGAATTGACATGTGCAAGAATCCGATTCTGTTGATTAGCTCTTTGCACTATGATTTGAAGCTTCTACAGTTCTATACTGCTTAACTCTATTGTTTTATTACCACAAATTAAACCAATATAAAGAGATTCAAACCAATTAACAAAGTGGAGTTCCCTTCTAAAAAATAGAAAGCCTGAATTTATGAGAGAATCTTCTAGAAGACGGTCACTTTGATTCTTGATAAATATCGGAGTGGGCAATGCTATTAGGTCATCAGCTAGTGTCGATTCATCTCCATTCCCATTCTTAAGAAGGAGGTCACTAAAAAGTATGTCCATGCTTGATTCTTTGATAGCCACAATTTTTCCATTGTGTTACATAGATGTGATTTGAATAAATTTTCACTATCAATTTTTTATCTTGTTGCATGGGGGACTACGGGTAACACTTGTCTGAATTTGCTGCTAAACACAATCCCTTTTTTTGCCAAATGGTTCATCTTGATCCATTATATCCAAAAGGTTATATCCCAGTGTTTTCACTTGCAACATGTTTAGCCATTGGAGTTTCATCCTAAATTATGAGCTTGGTTATCTTAAACAGTTGGGATATTTCATTTGCTTGGATATCCTACACATAAGATGATTCTATTGGGATTTTGATCTTAAACCTATAGTGTACTATTTAGCCTCCATATGTCATTTCCACTACTACACCCTATGTTGATGTATCAAGTGCTATCATGCCTTCTGATATTAATTTGACAATTAGAGCAGGAAATAAATATCATTACAACTCCTTTGGGCCCATCAATAAAGAAAACTCCACTTTTATTTGCTTCGGCTCGTGCTAGTACAGAAGTGCGCAACATAATGTTCAGAGTTGTATGATGGTGCAGTATTGAGATTTCGATTAGGATATGTACAAAAAGATTAGTTTATTGATTCTCTGGCTTGTTGCATGCAGGGGCGTAGCCAGAGCTTGCTTGCCCTGGCCAGCTACCCAGGGCAAGAAACTTCGCCTCTCCCACGACCTCTCCCTCCTCCCCTCGCTTCCTCTCCTCTCCCGCCGCTTCACCTCCCTGTCCCACAGATCCAACCTCCACTCCCTCCTCTTCTAGGATCTCCATCTCAACAATCCCCAGCCCTCCTCCCTCTTCCGCGCCTCCCTCCTCTCCCTCATGACATAATACTCGTAGACCACCTTTATTTTTCGTCCAGGGCAAAAAATAATCGTGGCTACGCACGCCACTGGTTGCATGTCCATGAGTGAAGACATGCCTATATGAAGGCTTAAGCAAACTAATTACATTTAAATATGAAGTAATCAAGACTCTATATATAACTCCTATAAAATAAACTCTCAACGATAACTTCATAGTGATCAGATTATACAAGAACTCTCAAAGATAAAAATCAATTTCTAATTAAATTTCTAATTGAATTTGTATTAACTTCTAATTTTTCAAATAAAAATGTTTAGAGGCTTAGATGGACATTTGTTATCCCTTCTTATTTGGTGATCGTGAATTTACATGGGCAAGCATGATAGATTGTTTATATGTTATTAAACCAGAAAAAAAGGTTGATCTACTTCATCTAATTGTTGGATGGCTGTAATTCAAAGCTTTAAAGATAGATCCATCGGGGGGAAAATATTTTCAGATGTAAGAAATTATGTAAAAACTTGTGCTAAAGCGTGTAAGTTTCACAATCTATCATATAACAAGCAAAGATTGTTTCCGACAACATCTAAATGTTGGATCATTTTAATTCTAACAGGAAAAAACACGATAATTTCACTAAAACCCTTTGAACTTTGGGGTGTCACAAAACTCCTGAACTTTAAGCTTTTCTCATTGTAATCCCTATCTGTTGTTGATCAATAACTAAAATATATTTGATAAAGAAACCCTTCAATTGAGGGAATAAGGGGCCTGTTGTATGTCTAAATACAATCATCTTTAAGGACTAATTAGCATATTAGATTGTTCATCGGGATGGATAATTCTGTGAGTTGCGAACAATGTTAATGTTGGAGTAAAGCTGACTGATTAAAGTTATAAGAATTGTTTGACACATAACAAGAATTGAAGTCAAAATCAATTATTTACAAGTCTACGATGACCACTTACTTTAGTATAGTTTGATTAACTTCATATATGATTGTTTACGGAGGACCCCCGTGTAGGATTATTTTCCTATTTCATCCACGTCCTTGACTAAAAGGGAACTTGAACTATAATTCTATTTATATTAAAGTCCTACTCTTACTCGGACCTGCGTCGAGCAGGCCCGGCCCAAGAGGGGGGTAGGGGGGCGAGCGCACAGGGCCCCATTTCAAAGGGGGCCCCAAATTTTTAAAAATGCCCATAGTATATTTCTTAATTCTTTCCAATAAGTCTTTTGTTTGTTTAAAAAAGAGCCTAATAATCTAATACTAGCCCACTAAATTAAATAATAATTTATGTCCATTGCCTAAGCCTAAATGCCTAACACCCATGACCCATCTGATTTACATTTTACCGGAAATATACACCAATTAGTACTACAATTATGATTAGTTGCTCATTTGTCTCCTAAAGTTTAGGAAATTCAATTTGAACTCATTAATTCCCAATTAACTATTCTCTATTAACTAGGAAACACACCAATAATGCTATCGTTTATCATTTATATCCGTTTGTTTTTTACCGTTTAGTAGTAATTTTTTTACCGTTTATTTTTTTACCGTTTAGTAGTAGTACTAGGAGTATCTAACTACTATAAATAGTGAAGTAAGTAGTATTTTTATAGTATAATTTATTAATCTTCTTCTACGACTACAATTCATCTTCATTCTTCATCCTTCATCTACAATTCATGTTTTGATTCTATTGAAGAGATAATACTATTGAGGATTTGGCATTGCGATAATATTAGAAGATTTGGCATTTAACTACATTTTTATTTCAAGAAATCAGGTGATATTTTTCCTTTTCTTTTGTTAAGTTAAGTTATTTTATTTGTATTTTATTTGTTATTTATTTTATTTATCTATTGATATTTATTTAGTTTCTTATTTTTGTTGTTTACTTGTTTTATAAAATGATTCCTAGAAAACAATTGTCTGGTTATGAAAAAAGAAAAAAGAGAAAACGATTAAATTCTTTGGTCGAATCACAAAAAGAAGCTATTAATAAATTTTTCTCCAAAAGTTCAAGTTCTCATGAAAATAATGAACAATTAGATGAAAATACACCTACTAGCCATGAAAATTTACCTACTGATAATGAAAATTTACCTATTGATGATGAAAATGTATCCATTGATGTTGAAAATGTATCTATCGATAATGAAAATAATGATAATAAATATGTGCCTAATATTGATATCTATGACCCTAGAACATGGGAAAATATTGATAATGATTCAAGAGATATTTTAGTTGAGAAGGGGCTTGAAAGAGAAACAAATCTCAACTTTCCTTTAGACAAAGAGGGTAGACATTTTTCATATACGCAGGCCCGGCCCAAGAGGGGGGTAGGGGGGGCGACCGCACAAGGCCCCATTTCAAAGGGGGCCCCAAATTTTTAAAAATGCCCATAGTATATTTCTTAATTCTTTCCAATAAGTCTTTTGTTTGTTTAAAAAAGGGCCTAATAATCTAATACTAGCCCACTAAATTAAATAATAATTTATGTCCATTGCCTAAGCATAACTGCCTAACACCCATGACCCATCTGATTTACATTTTACCGGAAATATACACCAATTAGTACTACAATTATGATTAGTTGCTCATTTGTCTCCTAAAGTTTAGGAAATTCAATTTGAACGAATTAATTCCCAATTAACTATTCCCTATTAACTAGGAAACACACCAATAATGTTATCGTTTATCATTTATATCCGTTTGTTTTTTACCGTTTAGTAGTAATTTTTTTACCGTTTATTTTTTTTACCGTTTAGTAGTAGTACTAGGAGTATCTAACTACTATAAATAGTGAAGTAAGTAGTATTTTTATAGTATAATTTATTAATCTTCTTCTACGACTACAATTCATCTTCATTCTTCATCTACAATTCATGTTTTGATTCTATTGAAGAGATAATACTATTGAGGATTTGGCATTGCGATAATATTAGAAGATTTGGCATTTAACTACATTTTTATTTCAAGAAATCAGGTGATATTTTTCCTTTTCTTTTGTTAAGTTAAGTTATTTTATTTGTATTTTATTTGTTATTTATTTTATTTATCTATTGATATTTATTTAGTTTCTTATTTTTGTTGTTTACTTGTTTTATAAAATGATTCCTAGAAAACAATTGTCTGGTTATGAAAAAAGAAAAAAGAGAAAACGATTAGATTCTTTGGTCGAATCACAAAAAGGAGCTATTAATAAATTTTTCTCCAAAAGTTCAAGTTCTCATGAAAATATTGAACAATTAGATGAAAATACACCTACTAGCCATGAAAATTAACCTACTGATAATGAAAATTTACCTATTGATGATGAAAATGTATCCATTGATGTTGAAAATGTATCTATCGATAATGAAAATAATGATAGTAAATATGTGCCTAATATTGATATCTATGACCCTAGAACATGGGAAAATATTGATAATGATTCAAGAGATATTTTAGTTGAGAAGGGGCTTGAAAGAGAAACAAATCTTAACTTTCCTTTAGACAAAGAGGGTAGACATTTTTCATATACACATTTCAATAGAAAATTGAGTAATGGAGAGAGTAGAGATCGAAAATTGTTAATTTACTCTAAACATATTGATAAGGTATTTTGCTTTTGTTGTAAATTGTTCAAATCTAATAACTATAAAGCTTTGTTAGCAAATGATGGATTACAAGATTGGAGACATATAGGTGAACGACTAAAAGAGCATGAAAATAGCATCGAACACATAACTAACATGAACTCTTGGAATGAACTAAGATTAAGGTTGGGAAAAGGTCAAACCATAGATAATGACTTGCAAAAGGAAATTATGAAGGAAAAAGAACGATGGCGTCATGTTTTGATTAGAATAATAGCTGTTGTAAAATGTCTTGCTAAAAATAATTTGGCTATTCGAGGAAGCAACGAAAAGATTTATCAAAATAGTAATGGTAATTTTTTGGGAATTATTGAGATGCTAGCAGAATTTGATATAGTCATGCAAGATCATGTTAGGCGTATTCAAAATCATGAAATTCATCGTCATTATCTTAGTCACAAAATACAAAATGAATTGATTTCTAGCTTAGGTCAAAGTGTTAGAAGTTCTATCATAAAGACTATTAAAGAAGCAAAATATTTTTCTGTAATTCTTGATTGTACTCCGGATATTAGCCATCAAGAACAAATGGTCTTAGTAATCCGTTGTGTAGATATGTCGAGCCAAATTGGTAGAATAGAGGAGTATTTCATAGAATTTTTAAAGGTAGATGACACCTCTGGATTAGGACTTTTTAATGAATTGTTAAATATATTGAAATTACTTGATCTTAATGTGGATGATATTAGGGGACAAGGGTATGACAATGGTTCTAATATGAAAGGTAAACACCAAGGTGTTCAAAAACGATTGTTGGAAGTAAATCCAAGAGCATTATATATGCCATGTGCTTGTCATAGTCTCAATCTTACTCTTAGTGATATGGCATATTCGTGTGTTAAAGCTGTTTTATTTTTTGGAGTTGTGCAACATATTTATTCATTATTTTCGAGCTCTACTAAACGATGGAAAATATTAGTTGACAATGTTCCATCATTTACTGTTAAATCTTTATCAAATACTCGTTGGGAGAGTAGAATTAAAAGTGTAAAAGCAATTAGATTTCAAGCCCCTCAAATAAGATTGGCTTTGTGAGAATTATATAACACTTGTGAAGATGCAAAAACAAAGAGTGAAGCTGAAGGTTTGGTTACTGCTATTGAAAATTTTGAATTTTTACTTGGTATGATGATTTGGTATGACATTTTATTTCCTATTAACAAGGTGAGTAAACTATTACAACATAAAACTATGAGCATTAACAATACTATCAAGCAAGTAAAAGATATGATGTTGTATTTTGAAAATTATAGATATGATGGATTTCAAAAGAGTTTAGATATTACTAGAAGTATTGCACTTAAGATGGATGTTGAGCCTATATTTCAAATAAAACGTCGCATATTTAGAAAAAGGCAATATGATGAAAATGATCATGATGAAGAAATACAATCTTTGGAAGAGTCTTTTAGAACTAATTATTTTTTTGTTGTGGTGGATATGGCAATCTCTTCATTGAAAGAGAGATTTAAACAATTACAAACATTTGAAAGTATTTTTGGATTTTTATATGACTCAGATAATTTGAAGTCATTGAACGATAATGAATTGAGAGATTGTTGCATTCATCTTCAAAACATTTTATCTTTCAATGATTCATCAGATATTGATCTAAATGATATGTTCTCTGAATTAAGAGTGCTGCAAAAGACTTTGCCAGATGTGTCAAAGACAGCAGCCCAAATTCTTGAATTTGTTAAATCTGCTGATTGTTATCCTAATGTTTTGATTGCATATCGAATTTTATTAACTTTACCTGTGACTGTAGCATCAGCGGAAAGGAGTTTTTCAAAATTGAAGCTGATAAAAACATATTTGTGCTCAACATTATTACAAGAAAGATTGAATGACCTTGCAATTCTATGCATCGAGAAGGATATGTTGGAAAAGATAGATATAGATTCTATTATTGATGATTTTGCATCAAAAAATGCACGAAAACATCGTTTTTTGTAATTTTTGTATTTTTATGTATTATTTCTTTTGTAAAATAAATATAATTCAATAAATTTATAGTTCAACATTTATATAGAAGAGGGCCTCATTTTATCATTTCGCACAGGGCCTCAAAAAAGCTTGGGCTGGCCCTGGCGTCGAGGGAAGGTATGATTGCTGTTTTATTTACACTGTGAAGCTGTTTTATGTATTTAAACATATCATTTAGGATAGAATAACAATGTATATATAATATCTAAAAATATCAAGAATACTATTTGACTACGGAAAGGTTTTCTAAAATTACACTTTTAAAGGAAGCATACGATATGATATGATATGATTTGCATCATTCTGTCTTTCATCCTCTTAATTCACATATTTCTTTCACCAACTCTTAATTTGTATCTTTATTTTGTATCCAAGTAACATAAAGTTCAAGCCAGAAATGCATAGACCAATCTGAACTGACCAAATCAAATTTCATTATACTCGGTTTCCGAAACTAGGATGTTTTTGGTTTTCGTTTTTTTATGGCTAACATTTGTGAAAACAGATTGAACTAATGGTCTGCTCACTCCTAAGAACTCTGATTTGAAAATTTTTAATTCATTTCACATGACCAAGCTAGCCCCTCCAGTCTTTACAGAAAACCTTTCATCACAAGCTTGTTAGAAATTTTATGAAGATTATATGCGGAATTAAACATAAGAAATAAATAATGACATTAATGGAAATATCACATGCAAGCAAACACCAATATTTAATATGGTTCAACAAATCGCGGCTACGTCAATAGGGCAATCCAGAAAGAAATATTTCACTATAAATCAATAGTACAATTCCTCGAAGCTACACCTAAACTTGAGGATTAAATCACAAGAGAAAATACAGTATTACCACTATGGCACAAAAATTCTAAAACTCGTATCAACTCAAATCTCCAACACCCTTTACGAAAACAGCACAGTACGCTTGCCAGCATCATTCTTCTAAAGAAAATAGCTTTTGAATCACTGCAGTCAGGCAGCCAAGTACTCTGAAAATCAACTTTTTCTCCTCTCTTTTTTCTCTCCTTACGTTGAATCTGTTGGCCTTCTTGTTTTGATGATGATTTACAAACAATTTACTACTAATGTTGTTTGTCTAGTGTCCGTGTTTGTACATTCTTCATGTATGGTAGACAAACAACCGTAGTTGGAGCGATGGAATGGATTGCGCCATAACGATCATATCAAGGAGGTTGGCGAATTGTGGAGTGAAGCATGTACAATTCAATTCAAATCCAAGTTTAAGCTTCCATCCGCACATTGTACCAAGATTGAGCTACAATGAAGATCAAGATCAAAGCTTCGGGTAATTTAGTATAGGTTTATATTATCGTGTGTTTAATACGTTAAGCTCAATATCTTATACACACACATTTATTGTTTTCTTCATATATATATATATGATATATATAATATATAGTATATATATATATACTATATATATATTATAATATATATATACTATCTATATACTGACTAATATATATAACTACTTATATTATATACTATAGTCAATATATATTATATACTATATACTTATACTATAAGCTAAATTAAATATATACCTATATAACAATAAGTTTTGGTTTTCTATGGCATATATATAGTTATATATATA
>NC_033798.1:42220953-42225134 GCF_001876935.1 Asparagus officinalis | reverse complement strand
GTGGACAATCCGCCAGAGTTTCGGCGTCTCTCCAACAGTTGTCAGAAGAAGCTCCTCAACATGAACAACCACCCCCCCTATTTAATAAGCCTCTCTGAACTGTGCCTTGTGCACCAGAGAGGAGAGAGGGGTGGGGGGATCGGGCCACCTGCAGGGTGGCTCGCGACCTGCCCGGCCACCCCAGGTGGCTCGCGGCCTTGCCTCGGCTGGCGAGCCACCCCAGGGTTGGCTCGCCTTGGGGCCGAGGGCCTGAGGGTGGGCTTCGGCCTTGGCCGAGCCACCTAGGCGTGGCTCAGGCCTTAGCCGAGCCCCTGGGGTGGCTCGCCTTAGTCCGAGCTCACCTGGTTGGTCGGCCACGCGAGCACCCTGGCGGGTGGCGTCGGCCACCGAGCACCTTGGGGTGCGCTCGGGCTTGGGCGAGCCACCCCGGGTTGGCTCGGTTTAGCGAGTCCCCGGGCGTTTTGTGTTCGGTGTCCCGTTTCGCCTTTTCCGGTGTTTTCCGTCTCTTCAGTTCTTCGTTGTGATTCGTACCGCGACTCTTGATTTTGAAGCCGGGTTTTATTTGGCAGTGATTTCCGCCTCGCGCTGTTGAGTACAAATCTAGTTTTGTCGGATTGGACGACTCCGTTGACTCTTCCGAAACTGTTGGATGGCTTCCACAGGCGAACATATGTCGCTTGTTTTCGGTCTGTGTGCTTTATCGCTGCTTCGTCGGCTCGGAACATCCGTTGATTGTCGAGACCCATCATGCTGAACCATGCTAAGGGACCTATAGGTTAATTTTATACGCCTACACTCATATTGTGTATGTTTGGACTATTTTGAGTGTAAATGATGATATTTTTCATTTGGGAAGGTCCTTCGTGATAAACCAGTCGCTTGCTAGCATGTTTCTTATCATGTTACAATCATTCGCCCAAAGTTTTATATTTTTTAGAATCTTAATTGATATTTTAAACACTCTTTTAAAATCAGGCATATCAGGCTTTTTACTGCTGTCAGATTTCGTCACCCGCACCGGTCGACCCGATCATTTGATCTTTCATCACTGGCGACAGGAGAGTCTGATCGGCTCGACCGGCTCCGGTTGACCGAAAGCTCCATCGGTCGACCGCACCGGTCGACCGATGATGGTCCAGATCGTTTCTTCGTGCTTTTGCTCTCTGTCGGTCGACCGACGAAATTTCCGGTCGACCGCCAATTGAGCCGTTGGTTCTAACGGCTATTTCTGAGCTAATTTTTCTGGGGCTTTTTGGTCTTTCTGTTTTAGGGTTTTGGCTGAGATTTCAAGTGGGTATAAATACCCATTACTGATCTCTTTTTAAGTAGCCAAGAAGTTTTTAAACAAGGGTTTGAAGAAGGGTTTAAGCTTGTTTAAGGGTTTGGTTTAAGCTGTTTTGGTTTTCACAAGTGGAGGAGATTATTTTCTTGTTTGGGCTTATATCTCCATCTCTCCATCTTGATCTAGAGAAGTTTTTCTAAACTCAACTCTAGCTTTTATCTATAATTATTTGTTGATTATCATTTCTATTATAGCTAGTTTTATATTGAGTTTAGTTTGATTTGATTTACTCTTTGTTTACACACACAACCATTGAGCTTATTGTATTTGCATACATTATATAATTAGGTTGTGGGATAGTGTGACATTGAGTTGAGTCTAATTGAGTTCTCACCTTGTTAGAGAGAACAATCATTTGTTATATTGTGCTTATTGTGAGATTCACTTTGTAATACACTTGTACACCGAGTGAGGAGTGTGTGGTGAGAGTCGGGGATCGTCCCAAGAGGAGTGGTGTCAGTTGACGAGCCTAGGGAGAGGTTGTAACCGAGAACTTGAGGGACGAGCAGAAGAGGGAGATGATTGGAGAGAGAGTGAGGGAGACAGGAGAGAAAGACAGGGGTTGGTGGGAGATCTTATGTGTACCTCATGGGCGGCTTGAAGCTGCGTGTGTTTGTCAAAAGAAGTGGGCGGAGGCTTGGGCGGATCTGAGAACGAGGGGGAGAGAAAATGGAAAAGAGAGTGTCAGAGAGAGAGAGATAGATTGAGTGTGGGATTGGAGAGAGAGAAGAACGGCGGAAGAAATTAATGAGGGAGATTGTGCGGGATAGGGTGGTTGGGAGGACGTGGGTTGAGAGCTGGGTGAAAACACGAGGCGGAGGGGTATACAGAGTGAACACCGGTGAGAGGAAAAACACAGGGAAAATACCCCTTTAAATAATTTAAAAATATCATAAAATTTATTCCAAATAAATATTAAAATTTATGGTCAAAATAATAATAACAATAACAATGATGAATAATTTACTATTTATTTAAATATTTTACCAAAACAATTAAATTTATAATTAGCAAAACTTATTAAAATAACATAATACTATATTTTTAATTCATAGAAAATTCTAGAGAAATTGAAAAAAATACAAATACTCTTTTAGAAAAATAATATTTAATATTTAAATACCAGAAAAAATTTATTCAAATCAAAATCGAAAATCACGGTCCTTACAAGTAGCCTTCGATCAATGCAAGATACTAAACCTCCACTGTCATCGGCTCGTTATCAAGGTAACTGATTTCTTTAAGGAGCAACACTTTACAAATTAGGAACTTTACAAAGTTATGTGGCAGAGGATTCGTCTACTTGAAAATTTCAGCATTGCAACATGTTAAGTACCTGGCAGAATTGAGTGCTCATCCTGTTGGTTCAAATGCACTTTATGTTGCATTAGAGGTACTCTTTTCTTTTGATAACATCTATTCAGTGTTAGAAAATAAATTTTATCTTTCACTTGATTATCATGTGATAGCATGAATAACCCTTATTGCCAAGTTATATTACTTTATCTGACATTGAGCTCAAAGTCAGTCTAATCTTTTGAATTAAACAACTTTACCTGATTGGTAATACTACTGAAGGCAATTGTGTCTCTGCTGATGAGAGCTTACTGGATGCTCTCCTATTTTCTGCTCTGAAGCAGTTTTATTTTGATTTACGAAAAGTTTCTAAATCGCAAAATATTTCAAGTAGACCAACATTATTTCAAAATGTTTCTCATTTGCAAAATAATCTTAAAAGACCATCTTTACTTGCAAATGTTCCTCGTGCACATCCACATGGTCAACATAACCAAATGCATCCTCTTCATTGCACTTATTGCAATCGAATGGGTCATTTGCATAATTATTGCTATGACCGGACCCGTGCACTAAATGCGCCCAAATGGGTTCATAACCCTAGGGCTTTAAGCTTGAATGATAGGGGTCATGTCCCTAAATCTTTTGGTACCAAGAGTTCTTGAGTACCAAAACAAATTTGTTTTGAATACGGTTCTTATTAAAGACTCAATATTTGGTGTCTATGCAGATCATTGGGGGTGAAAAGGAATTGCTTAATCAGTTTAATGATAAATAGAACTTAAGCTTCACTGCTGAGTTTGAGAAAAAAACCCTCCAGCCCCTCCGGGTTTATTGGGTGTTTATTCCCAACTCAAGTTTACCGGATGCTAAAATGATTATATGGGTTGGAACAAGCTCAAGAGCTTGATATAATAACATCTTCTCTTAAAAAGTGTGTTTTGATTTGTTGCTTTTGAATTCATTAAAATTCACTTATATGATGATATTTATGTGTTTGTGCTAATGGATCATCTATTCGTGTTTTATAATGTATTCTATGAGTGGTTTGATCAAGTCTTACAAAGATTTTTTTTTTGATGATCAAACATTATTTTTGGTTTAAATATTTGATTTATGATTTCATTTGGTTGATTTGTTTTCATTCGAAAACTCTTTTTGCATGATTCTCATGTTTTCTCTCTTTTGATTTCATAAATCTATTTTGTATACATGGTTTTTAGGCTTGTATTTTGAGACACCTATTTATCGTGACATATCATTACGTGTTCTCCTTATCTTGTTTGAATGTGAGTGATTGTTAGCATATCTTTTATGCTTGCTCACATATTTGCCTTGATCTTTATTTCATATATTCCATATGGCATTTTAATAGGGGGAGCAATCCCTATATCCTTCTATGTGTTATACTCACCCATGCATATTGTTAGGGGGAGCTTTCGCTCTCTTCATCCCTTTGTCCCCTTTTTGATGTTGTCAAAGGGGGAGAAATATTGTGAGTATATCCCTTCTTGTTTATATGCATGTGAATTATAAATTATAT
>NC_033798.1:42211151-42220299 GCF_001876935.1 Asparagus officinalis | reverse complement strand
ATGTCAGTTTTCGGTCGACCGGTACGGTCGACCGGTCAATTGACCATTCGTCAGTATTTTTCAGAGAGTCATCGGTCGACCGGTCCGGTCGACCGAGAGCTCCATCGGTCGACCGCACCGGTCGACCGATGATGGTCCAGATCGTTTCTTCGTGTTTTTGCTCTCTGTCAGTCGACCGACGAAATTTCCGGTCGACCGCCAATTGAGCCGTTGGTTCTAACGGCTATTTCTGAGCTGATTTTTCTGGGGCTTTTTGGTCTTTCTGTTTTGGGGTTTTGGCTGAGATTTCAAGTGGGTATAAATACCCATTACTAATCTCTTTTTAAGTAGCCAAGAAGTTTTTAAACAAGGGTTTGAAGAAGGGTTTAAGGCTGGGGTTTTGCTGAAGTTTTGAGAGGGTATAAATACCCCATTGCCTTCAGCTCTCCACCTAACTAAGAGAGTTTTTAATCAAGTTTAATAAAGTTTTTAACAAGGGTTTTAGTTTGGTTTAAGTGTGTTTAAAAAGCTTTTAAGCAAATTGAGAGTTTGTTTTTGTGATTCAATTCTACAAGAGCTTGAGGAGATCATCTATTGGTGTTTGAGCATCCAACTCTTCTCCTTCCACTCTTGATCTATTGAGAAGTTTTCTAAACTCTATTTCTAGCTTTTTTATATATTTGATTATCATTGTTATTAAGCTAGAACTACATTGAGTTTAGTTTTGATTTATATCTCTTTGTTCACACACAACCTATTGAGCTTATTGTATTTTCATTCATAGTATAATTTTGGGTTGTGAGATTAGTGACTTAGAGTTGTGTTTAATTGAGTTCTCATCTTGTTAGAGAGAACAATCATTTGTTATATTGTGCTTATTGTGAGATTCACTTTGTAATACACTTGTACACCGAGTGAGGAGTGTGTGGTGAGAGTCGGGGATCGTCCCAAGAGGAGTGGCGTCGGTTGACGTGCCTAGGGAGAGGTTGTAATCGAGCACTTGAGGGAGACACGGCTAGGTCCAACACTTAGTGGGTGTAGAGTGGGATTACAATAGTGTGTTGATTGTAAAGTTTTCGGTTAGCTAGAAAACCGAGTGTGAGGTGTAAAAGTTATTCGGGTGAACGTAGAAAACCCAGTTGATAGTGGATTTCTCCCCGGGAGTGGGGAGCGGAGACGTAGGACGGAAGGTCTGAACTCCATGATCATATTGATTGTTTGAGTGTGCTTTGGCGTTCATTCATATCTATGTTCATATCTTATATCGCCATTGTGCATTGCTCATTTCTATATCATCCACTATCTTGTTTAGATTGTTTACCCTTGTGTTGTTTATATATCCTTGCATAGATAGGATATATCTCATTGTATATTGCTTATCCTAGCTCATATATATTGTTGCATTTCATACTTGCTAGGATAACTTATTAATTAGTTTTAATTGGCATATAATCGGATTAGATTAGCATAAGACCCTAATCACCCCCCTCTAGGGTTTAACAGAATCAATGCCTAAAAATAGCTCTCTATTTTTTCTTTCTTCAGTTCTATACAAAAATCAAGCACAGGGTGTGTTCAATCACATGAACGCTTACATTAATATTTAAAGAAATATAATCCCAAGGTCCTCCAACCTAATCCAATTATAATTAGGCCTAATCCTTCTCCATTAAGGATTTAATGACATGGACCTCATGTGGGCCCTAATTTGGGTTGGACCCACTTAAGAATCTCCCCCTATAGCCTGACAAGAAGGGTATGCCAATCTATGACTCTTCACCGTAAGTCCATGCACGCCAATCACCGACATAACTCGGTTTTTTCTCTGTGAATGGTTTTCGTCAAAAAATCTACTAGATTCTAGAGTGAATATTCCATAGCTTTAACTCCTTTTTCGCAATAGCCTCTCTAAGCAAATGATATTTCATATCAATGTGTTTTTATCTTAGAGTGGAGGGTGGAATTTGTGCTCAAATCAAGAGCACTCACTCTGACCATCAATGAAAACATGATAATTGTCTTGCTGCAAGCCTAAATCCTGCAGAAATCTTTTCAACCAAACTATCTCTTTACCAGCTTTTGTGGCGACAATATGTTCTGCCTTCTTTATAGACAAAGCAACATATTTCTACAACCTAGACTACCAAGATATAGCTCTGCTTTCTTTCTTCATCTGCTTCGTCTCCCACCACTAGAGGCTCTTGCTCCCTCCCCGAAGAGTTATCTGATGCCGGCTTCTTGCCTTTATCATTCTTTTTGGCAAAAGCAGACGACACATTTTTGTTGAAGCTGGCTTCTTCATATCTTCCTTCCTGCCGCGAAGATCTCAGGGTGAGCCTCTGCATACAATTCAAGGTCTGTGTCCTTAGATGAGAGCTTGATGGATTCGAAGGAGGAGGTGAACAATGAATCTGAGGTAGACTCCTTATGATTGCGATTACCTACCATAGCCACATCTGCAAACACCTTATAGTACAAGCTTTGAACCACTAAAATTCAAACACAATCCGGAACTGCCTTTTAAATATTTTAAGATCTACTAAACACCTTCCCAATGTACTTTACCTAGATTAGAAAGAAACTTGCTTACAATGCCAACTGCACATACCACTATTTTTATTATCTGCAATCGAGCGTAACTTCTTATTAAGTTTCAAGTGACTTGCAAGAGGAGTACTAACTATCTTGACACCTTTTATATTGAATCTATTAAATAACCATTCACCATATTTTTTCTGTGATAACCATAATTTCCTAGTTTTCCTGTTATGAGCAATCTCCGTACCAAGAATCCGCTATGCCGAGATCAAATCCTTCAAATATTAAAGGAATTAAATAACTCCTTCAGTCCACTAGTTATTCGACTATCCTGACCAACAATCAGCATATTATCCACATAAAACAAAAGAATAATGAAGATAGAATCTAAAAATCTCCTAAATGGTACACAAGATTCTACAATTGTCCTCTAGTAGTCATGACTCAATATGAAAGAGTCAAATTTCTTATACTATTGCTTAGGTGCTTACTTCACACCATAGAGCCTCTTCTTCAACCTGCAAACCATGTGTTATTTTTCATTTATTTTAAAACCTTACAACTACTCCATCTAAATCTCCTCCACCAAGTCGCCAAGGAATGCAATCTTCACATCAACTTGCTCAATATCGAGGTTTAAACTAGCTGCTAACCCTAAGATCACTCTATTGGATGCTATCATCACAAGAGATGACAAAATCTCATTAAAGTCAATGCCCTTTCTCTAACCAAAGTCTTTCACCACTGATCTGGCTTTGTATTTTTGAATCTCTTTATATCCATCCTTCTTTAACTTTAACACCTACTTATTCTTCAAAACTTCTCTGTCCTTTGGCAACTCCATCAACTCATAAGTATCATTCTTTTGAAGAGACCTCATGTCATCCTACATTGCTTGAAACCGTTTGTCCTTGTTTTTATGAGTCTGTGCCGCCTAAAAACCCTCTCGCTCCCCCTTTTCTATTTGCAAAGAATACTCTAAGGAAGGATATATAATGGATGGTCTATGGTCTCTAGCTGATCTCTAAACCTATAGCTTTGCAATCTCCTATTGCCCTACTGAAGAGTCCCCTTCTCATGATTTTGATCACTATCTCCTTGCTCTGGCTTATGACCGTCATCATTAATAGAATCAAACTGCACGTGCTTTGTATTTGTAGGATGTAACTATACTGGAGACGGAATGGGTGTCGTATCTTGCATTTCACTAGTAGTACTTGTTGGCCTTCTTTTTTTGATGATGTTTAACAAACAATTTACTACTAATGTTGTTTGTCTATTATTTGTGTTTTCTTATTTATTATAGACAAACAACGTTGTTGGAGGATGGATGGAATAGAGCTTCAACGATCATATCCAAAGTAGGTTGGCGGAATGTCGGTGAAGCTTATGCAATTCAAGTTCAAGATCCAAGTTCAGCTTCATCCGCATAGTGTTCCAAGTTGAGCTACATTGGAGATCAAGATCTAGCTTGGGTAATTTAGTTTAGTGTTATATTATGTGTGTTAAGTACGTTAAGCTCAATATCATATATACACACATTTATTGGTTTCCTTGTATATATATGTAGTCACATATATATACAACACAAGTTTTGGGTTTTCATGTTTATAAATATGAAATCACATATTTCATATTTACTATTGTGTTTTTGAAATCATTGCATAGAATATGCAATTTTGTGAAAATTCTGTATTCTTAGTTTTTGGACTTAACAATAATCATATACATATTTTATTAAGTTTATATAATCATTGTGCAAAGTTTCAAAACATGGTTTAGCCAAAATATCAAATTTCACATGTTTACATTTTCGTGTTTTGAACTATTTTGCAAAATGATGATTTTTCACAAATGGGAAATGCAATTTGTAAAATTCTTTTTGTAACATGTTCATTTACATGTTTATATACATTTCCCAAAGTTTTATTATTTTTGGACTTCATTTGTTATTTTTAACAATTTTCCAAAGTCTCAAAAATCAGTTTTTAAAAACCTGTTTTACTGTGTATCAGATTTCGGTCGACCGCACCAGTCGACCGCTCATATGTTCAGTCGACAGTGGGCAGCAGAGAGTTTGTCGGTTGACCGGTGTGGTCGACCTAGAGCTCGAAATTTCCATCGGTCGACCGCACCGGTCGACCGAATAAGTCTCTGTGTGTTTTCTCCGTTTGGAACCTGGATCACGGTCGACCGATAGACCTTCCGATCGACCGCCAATGTGACCGTTGCTTTCCCAACGGCTATTTTCTGAGCTGATTTTTTTCTGGGCTTTTTGCACTTTTGCTTGGGGGTTTTGGCTGAGTTTTTTGAGTGGGTATAAATACCCTATTGCTGCTCTCTTTCAAAAAAAGCTAAGAAGTTTTTAAACAAGGGTTTAAACTTGTTTAGTGTTTGTTTAAGTTTGTTTTAAGAAGCTTTTAAGCATTTGAGTGTTTCGATTTTGTGAATCAATTCCACAAGAGCTTGAGGAGATTATCTATTGAAGTTTGAGCTTTCAACTATCCTCCCTCCATCTCTTGTTATCAATTGAGAAGTTTTCTAAAGTCAAACTCTAGCTTTACATTTATATACTTGTTTGATTATCATTGTTCTTAAGCTAGATTTTATATTTGAGTTTAGTTTGATTTTGATTTTACTCATTGTTACACACACCCATTTTGAGCTTATTGTATTTGCATACATAGTATATTAGGGTTGTGAGAGATTGTAACATTGAGTTGTGCTTAATTGAGTTCTCATCTATTGTAGAGAACAAATTTATATTTGTTACATTGTGAATGCTGTAAGGTTTTCGGTGAGCTAGAAAACCGAGTGTGTTGTGAAGTTTTCGGTGAACTGGAAAACCGATTGTGAGGAGTGACGTTGATCGGTGAGCGTTGAAAACCGACACTGTGAGGTGTAAACGTTATTCGGGTGAGCGTAGAAAACACGGTTGTGATAGTGGATTTCTCCCCGGGAGTGGGAAGCGGAGACGTAGGACGAAAGGTCCGAACTCCGTGATCATTTGAGTGTGTTTGAGTTTGTCATTGGCGCATTTGCTTTTGCATTTATCTTATATCACCAATTATGCATTGCTCATTTATTTCATCCACTATCTAGTTTATATTGTTTACCCTTGTGTTAGTTTTATATCCTTACATATACATTGCCTATATCTCTTTGTTTGGATATATCTTGTTGTTCATATTATATATTCTTGCTCATAATATCTATCTTGCAAGAATAACTTGTTAATTAATTTTAATTGGCATATAATCGGATTAGATTAGCATAAGACCCTAATCACCCCCCCTCTAGGGTCTAACAATTGGTATCAGAGCTTGGTGCTCTTTGATTTAAGGTCTAATCGCCTTGAGTTAAAGATCCAAGTTATCTTTTTGTGCTAATCTTGTTTTGATTGCATTTGCATCTTGCTTGCATATTTTTACAATTTATGGATATGAATGATGCATCTTGTTTAGGCTATGATTCTAGTGTTGCTCCTAGATTAGATAATTTCCTCTATGCCCAATGGTATGTTCGATTTAAGCTATTTGTTAGATCTAAACATTTTGATTTATGGGAAATTATAGATGATGCTTATATTGTGCCCATTTTGGAGAAATCCAAGTGGAATAAGAATGATCATCGTATGTTTACAATAAAAAATATTTTGTTAGAATATTTGCTAAATACTTTTAATTCATCTATGTCTAACAAGTTTGTACATTTTGATAGTGCTTACAAACTTTGGAAATTTATAGAAGCACATTAAGGAGACTTGGAGGCGATCCGACAAGCTTTGGAGGATCCCGCTTCAAGTTCATATGGAGCTTCATGCACATGTGCACTAGGCGATAGCCCTAGTGAGGTTTGCGAGTTCGAACCCGATAATAATTTATATAGTGATGAACTTGCTTGTGCTAGTGATAAATTATTGCATGCCTTCAAGAAATTGCAAAATAATTTCATTGATTTACAAAGCAAGCATGTAAATTTGAAATCCGATCATGAGTCTTTATCTTCTAAGTTTGAAAATTTGAAATCCGATCATGAGTCTTTATCTTCTAAGTTTGATACTATTTCTAATAAAAATATGATCCTTAAAGAAAACAATGAAAAATTAAAATTGGATCATGATTCTTTGCTTTCAAACTTTGCTAAGTTAACTCATGAAAGAGATAATGTCGGGCTAGAAGTAGTAGCTATTAGAAATGATTTTGATAACCATACATGCTCTACTCCTATTATCAATGATGTTGTGCATAATGATGATTTGAATCTTGTTAAGGAACGCATATCATGCTTAGATTCAACTTTAAAAACATGCATTGATAACCATAAGAAACTTATGGACAAGTGTGCTAAATCTAGTGCTACAAAATCACCTACACACTATGCACACTTGTATAGCAAAGTTTACAAGTGCTCCATTTGTGGTCGTAAAGGCCATTTAGCTAAATTTTGCTATGATGCACAAAAACATAAGAATATTAATCCTTCTTGTGCATCTCATCAAGTTTCTTCATCACATGTACACACACATGCACCTATTTCTCATCATAAGCATGCTCATGTGTATCATTGTGATTTTTGTGGTAGAGTTGGTCACTTAGCTAAGTTTTGTTTTGATTTGCGAAAAGTTTCTAAATCGCAAAATATTTCAAGTAGACCAACATTGTTTCAAAATGTTTCTCATTTGTAAAATAATCTTAAAAGACCATCTTTATTTGCAAATGTTCCTCGTGCACCTTTTAATGGTCAACATAAGCAAATGCTTCCTTTCCATTGTACATATTGCAATCGAAAGGGTCATTTGAGTGATTATTGCTATGACCGATCCCGTGCACCACATATGCCCAAGAGGGTTCATAACCCTAGGGCTTTGAGCTTAAAAGATAGGAGTCATGTTCCTAAATCTCTTGGTACCAAGAATTCTTGGGTACCAAAACAAATTTGATTTTTAAAACCAAGTACTTTAGTGCATTTCTTTTTTCTTTTCTTGGTTTTGAAAATTATGCTTTGAAATCTTTTTATATGAAAACATATTTTAATTGATAAAATCTCTTGTTTTCATGATTATTTGTTTTGTTTTGATGAGAGGTTTGTACTTATATAACCCTCCGGATTTATTGGATTTTTATTCCCAAATCATGTTTACCGGATGCTAGAATGTTCATATTGGTTGATACTAGCTCAAGAGCTAGATAGAGTTGCCTCTCTTGATTTTTGAAAATCAATGATGATTTGGTTTTATGTGATTGTGGTTGATTTATGATTTTATTTGGTTGATTTGTTTTCTTTCGAAAACTCTTTTTGCATGATTCTCATGTTATTCTCTCATTTGATTTCATAAATCTATTTTTGATCTTTATGTTTTTGTTAATGATACACTATTTTCATATTGAGATATTTATATGTGTTCTCGTTATCTTTTTGTATGTGAGTGATATTTAGCATATTCATGTATGTTTGCTCATATGTTTGCCATGATCTTCATTTCATATATTCTATATGGCATTTTGATAGGGGGAACAATCTCTATATCTTTCTATGTGTTATACTCACCCATGCTTATTGGTAGGGGGAGCTTTCGCTCTCTTAATTCTTTTGTCCCCTTTTAGATGTTGTCAAAGGGGAGAAATATTGTGAGTATATGTATATTCTTTCTTGCTTATATGCATGATATATTATACTTTGTATATTTATTTCCCCTCATGCATATATCCTTTTTGTAAATTGTTTGTCATCATCAAAAAGGGGAGATTGTTGGCCTTCTTGTTTTGATGATGTTTAACAAACAATTTACTACTAATGTTGTATGTCTAGTATTTGTGTTTTCTTATTTATTATAGACAAAAAACGTTGTTGGAGGATGGATGAAATAGAGCTTCAACGATCATATCCAAAGGAGGTTGGCGGAATGTCGGTGAAGCTTATGCAATTCAAGTTCAAGATCCAAGTTCAGCTTCATCCGCATAGTGTTCCAAGTTGAGCTACATTGGAGATCAAGATCTAGCTTGGGTAATTTAGTTTAGGTGTTATATTATGTGTGTTAAGTACGTTAAGCTCAATATCATATACACACATTTATTAGTTTCCTTGTATATATATGTAGTCACATATATATACAACACAAGTTTTGGGTTTTCATGTTTATAAATATGAAATCACATATTTCATATTTACTATTGTGTTTTTGAAATCATTGCATAGAATATGCAATTTTGTGAAAATTCTGTATTCTTAGTTTTTGGACTTAACAATAATCATATACATATTTTATTAAGTCTATATAATCATTGTGCAAAGTTTCAAAACATGGTTTAGCCAAAATATCAAATTTCACATGTTTACATTTTCGTGTTTTAAAATTCTTTTTGTAACATGTTCATTTACATGTTTATATACATTTCCCAAAGTTTTATTATTTTTGGTCTTCATTTGTTATTTTTAACAATTTTCCAAAGTCTCAAAAATCAGTTTTTAAAAACCTGTTTTACTGTGTATCAGATTTCGGTCGACCGCACCGGTCCACCGATCATTTGGTCTTTCGTTACTGGGCGACAGAGAGTCTGTCGGTCGACCGGTCCGGTCGACCGAGAGCTCCATCGATCGACCGATGAAATTTCCGGTCGACCGATGAGTG
>NC_033798.1:42206103-42209959 GCF_001876935.1 Asparagus officinalis | reverse complement strand
AAACAAACAGAGACTTCATCGGTCGACCGGTGCGGTCGACCGATAGAAAAATCGAGTTTTTGGTCGACCGCACCGGTCGACCGACAAACTCTCTGTAGCCCAGTGACGAATGATCTTAAGTGCGGTCGACCGGTGCGGTCGACCGCATTCTGACATATTCTGGAAACAATATTTTGACTCAAACAAAAATATTTAGAAAATATTTATTTGACCTCTGAAAATTATGAAACTTTATAAAATGTTTTTAATACTAAAAACAAACTGTTTGGAAAAAGAATTTTGCAGATAGGTCCTCATACTTGTGAAAAATAGTATTTTGCGAAAAACGCTTAAAAGCTTAAGTATGAAAATGTGTGTGTGAGTCCCAATTGCTTCAAGTGAATTCATTAACTCTTTGCCTACATTCTAATACTAGAGAGAGAATAAAAATTAGCTAATATCCTCACATAGATTACAATTCTTGAGTTTTGATATAGCTTGAGTTTGGATGAAGCTTTTATATGAATTTGTGCTTTTATTCGAGTTTTTCGTTCTTGAATTAACGTTGCTTCATCTCTTGGCCTCCTCCTCCTTTGGATATCTTCGTTGTAGCATATATTCCATCCATCCTCCATACATGGCACTAACAAGCTTGATAAATAAATTTTTTACATTTGCACTCAATAAGCCATTAGTACCGTTAATGGCAGTTGTAAAACATCATCAAAACATAAGGGCTAACAATCTCCCCCTTTTTGATGATGACAACCAACCATTATAAGAGCAAAAATAAAATAGCTTATAGATAGGTGCTCCCCCTATCTATGAGATCCCCCTTGGTATATGCAACAAATGAGGAGATTTCTCTCCCCCTTTGTCACCATCAAAAATGGGGTAAAGAGAAATGCAAAATGCAACTAAACAAGCAAGCAATGTTGAACTTTCACATAGTGCATAAGCCTAAACCATTTCTTATGCGACAAAAATCATCCTCTCCAAGAGGCTTAGTAAATATATCCGCTAATTGAGATTTTGTGTCAACAAATACTAGGGATACATCTTGTCTCTCTACATGATCGCGTAAGAAATGATGGCGCACATCAATATGCTTGGTTCTATAATGCAAAACCAAATTTTTGGAAATATTTATAGCACTTGTATTGTCACAAAAAATTTTAATATTTTGAAAACTCAAATCATAGTCAACTAAGCTTTGTTTCATCCATAAGACTTGAGCACAATGAGCTCCCCCTAAATATATGCAACAAATGAGGAGATTTCTCTCCCCCTTTGTCACCATCAAAAATGGGGTAAAGAGAAATGCCAAATGCAAAATGCAACTAATCAAGCAAGCAATGTAGAACTTTCACATAGTGCATAAGCCCAAACCATTTCTTATGCGACAAAAATCATCCTCTCCAAGAGGCTTAGTAAATATATCCGCTAGTTGAGATTTGGTGTCAACAAATACTAGGGATACATCTTGTCGCTCTACATGATCGCGTAAGAAATGATGGCGTACATCAATATGTTTAGTTCTAGAATGCAAAACCGAATTTTTGGAAATATTTATAGCACTTGTGTTATCACAAAAGATTTTAATATTTTGAAAATTCAAATCATAGTCAACTAAACTTTGTTTCATCCATAAAACTTGAGCACAACATAAGCCGGCGGCAATGTATTCCGCTTCCGTAGTGGACAATGCAACACAATTTTGTTTCTTGGAAGCCCAAGAAACAAGGGAATTTCCTAAGAATTGGCATGTTCCACTAGTACTCTTGCGATCTACCTTACATCCGGCAAAGTCGGCATCACAAAAACCATATAAATCAAAAGTGGTGCTTTTTGGATAAAACAAACCAAGGTTAAAAGTTCCATTAACATACTTAATGATTCTTTTAACCGCAATTAAATGAGACGCTTTGGGAGAGGCTTGAAAACGTGCACATGCACATACACTAAACATGATGTCGGGTCTACTAGCGGTGAGATAAAGAAGACTACCTATCATACCTCGGTATAGTTTTTGGTCCACATCTTCACCACTCTCATCCGCATCAAGCTTAACACTAGTACTCATGGGAGTAGGCGCATGCTTAGAATTCTCCAACTTGAATTTCTTCACCAATTCCTTCGCATACTTGCTTTGTGAAATGAAGATCCCATCCTTAGTTTGCTTGACTTGGAGCCCGAGAAAGAATGTAAGCTCTCCCATCATACTCATCTCAAAGTGATCCTGCATAACTTTAGAAAATTCCTTGCACAAGGATTCATTAGTAGCACCGAAAATAATGTCATCCACATATATTTGAACTAAAATGAAATCATTTTTTCTTTTTCGCACAAAAAGAGTGTTATCAATTGTTCCTTTTGAAAAACCATTTTCAACAAGAAAACTAAAGAGGCGAGCATACCAAGCTCTAGGAGCTTGTTTCAACTCATATAAAGCTTTTTGTACCCGGTAAACATGATTAGGGAAAGCATGATCTATAAAGCCGGGGGGTTGCTCAACATACACTTCCTCTTCTATAAAACCATTTAAGAAAGCACTTTTAACATCCATTTGAAATAGTTTGAAATTTTTAAAGCTAGCAAATGCCAAAAACATCCTAATAGATTCCAACCTTGCAACCGGTGCAAAGGTTTCATCATAGTCTATGCCCTCCTCTTGATTGTATCCTTGGGCAACCAAACGTGCTTTATTTCTAGTTACAATGCCATGTTCATCAAGTTTGTTTCTAAAAACCCATTTTGTACCAATAACACTAGCATTGTTAGGTCTAGGAACTAACTTCCAAACTTCATTTCTTTGAAAATTGTTTAATTCTTCATGCATAGCCAAAACCCAAAATTCATCATTTAAAGCATCATTAATCTTTTTAGGTTCTAGTTGAGATAGAAATGCAACATTACCACACTCATTCAAGGCTTTTGAGCGAGTAATAACTCCTTGTGAAGGGCTTCCAATAATTTGTTCCTTTGGATGGTTTGATGTGAATTTCCAAGCTTTAGGAGGTTCAATTTGTTCATTGTCATTTGAGCTATCCACATCCTTTTGAGCTTCTATAGAGGGAGTATCATTGATTTGCAATAAGTCCAAACCTCCTTCAACATCATCATCATCATCTTTCCTAGGTAGAAAAACTTGAGAACCAACATTAGTCTCATCAAAAGTAACGTTTATAGATTCTTCAACAACGAGACTTCGTTTATTAAAGACCCTATAAGCCTTACTTCGAGGTGCATAGCCCAAGAAAATACCAACATCAATTTTGGAATCAAATTTATCATGGTGATCTTTTGTATTTAAAATAAAACATTTGCAACCAAAGACACGAAAATAGCCAATGAAAGGAGTTTTTCCAAAATAAAGTTCATAAGGGGTTTTCTTAAGCTTTGGTCTAATCAAAACACGATTTAAAACATGGCAAGCTGTATTGACGGCTTTCGCCCAAAAGTATTTTGGCAAATCAAATAAATTTAGCATAGTGCGTGCCATCTCTTGTATGGTGCGATTTTTCCGTTCAACAACACCATTTTGTTGTGGTGTTCTAGGAGCGGAAAACATATGAGTTATACCATGATGAGCACAAAAATCATTGAAAAATTTATTTTGAAATTCACCACCATGATCACTTCTTATTTTAACAACTTTCAAATCTTTTTCATTTTCAATTCTTTTGACATGATTTGCAAATTCTTCAAAACAATTATTTTTCTTAGCAAGAAATATTGTCCATGTAAAACGAGAAAAATCATCAATAATCGCAAAAACATAGTGTTTACCTCCAAGAGAGGTAACACGTACGCATAGGACCAAACAAATCAAGATGAAGTAATTGCAAGGGTTTAGAAGTTGATACCTCATTGATGG